>NW_016690433.1:138081-356202 GCF_001604755.1 Lepidothrix coronata
TAACTGTATATAAATGGAGAAAGAGAAGAGTAATGAGAAAATGCAACTCTCTAGCCTGGTGGCTAGATTAATGTTTTGGGAAATGAAACATTTGGTTCCAGTCCTTTCTACCCAAGTGTTTAATGTTGTATACAGAGCAGCACAATAAACCTTATTTCTGAGTTATTTCTAGTCTGGTTAACAGAGCACTTTCTTCAGAGAGGGAAGCTGCATGTTCAAGTGTCCTTAAGCAAAAAAGTTAGTTGAATATGAGTCTACTACATGTAACATGATCACTCTCACTACCAGGCTAATAGTTTAGCACATTATCAAAAGCAGTACCCAGTCACTTCATTTTTCCCTGTTTCACCACTTTTATAATATAAATTATTTATAGAATTGTTAAATAAATAAAATACACACACACACATACCCTGCAACTCCCAAAAAACTACATGCAAAAGAGCAAGATATACTTAACCCTAATTGTCCTACTTCAGTTGAATGTCATATTTGACAACATTTTTCCAGTAGTAATTTTGAAATTTGACTTCTTCCAAACTGGTTGGATTTGGTTTATTAATAAAAATAATGTCATTGCATAGCTTTGGTCTTCATTTATTCATTATGTTGAATCACCAGTAGACTTAATAGAAAGGATGAAGAGAAGGGATCTGTCTTTCCTGAGCACTACTCTGCCTCCCACCAGACCATGTGACTGATACACATCTTTCCCTGCAGCACCTCTTCATCCTGCCTGAGACCCTGGATTAGGGCAGATTGAGTCTGTTGTTGTTGCAAGGTCAAACTAGTGCCTAGATACCAAAGCCTATCTGACAGCTGTTTACACAGGTCATAGCAATGAACAGCTTTCTTGCAAGCAATCTGCAACTTCCTCTAATGTAAATGTAAAGAAAAAAGAACACACACAGGAAATAGCGTATGTTGTTGTATCAGATCAAAAATTTATGGTAAATGCTTTAGCCTAATATTACAAGAAGTAAGAGATATAAAAATAATACAACAGGGCACTTGATATGATTAAAAATAATAAAGGCAATATGAACAGATCAGATATGTCAACAGAAACAATTTTGAGAAGACTGGCATATAGAACACAGAATCATCTTTCAGAATTACATGATTATATATTTTATGGAAACAATTACTTCCAGTCAAGTCTGATTCTTTCAGTTTCAAAAACCAGCTCAATGAAAACCCACCTGCCTTCAGTCAATAAAAAAATGAGTATTTAGGGAAAATCTCTTTCCCAAGAAACATTCAGTCATACCTTAAAGTTTCAGAAGTGGCTTAAGAGATTCTGGCAGCCAAATTACATTAAAATTTACAGTCATTTTCCACCTAACTCTGAGGCATCCCATCTGTAACTGCAGGAACGGCAGCAGCCACATGTCCTCAAGAACAGTGAGATGCAGGATGCCAGCAGCTTAACCACTCACAGTTCCTCCTAGCACTTTGTGGATGATTGTACTCACACACACAATCCTTCTGAAAAATGTTTCAGGTGTTTAGTTAGGAAGAAATGGGAAAGTTGACTTTTTAAGAACAGTAAGTAATAAAAAAATCTAGGTGAACTACCTAGCCTGATGTTGACAGTGGTGATATAGAAAGCCTCTAGATAAGAAGAAAGTTTCTTATGAAACCAGACATACACGATAGTTAAAAACTGTATTTTGGTTAATAAAATCCTCAAAAGACTTTTGAAGCACATTCACTTTTAATGTTCATTTATTTTTTCAACTAAAGGTATTGTTGAACACATCATAATTCAAACATTGAAATGTGTGATATTAATTAAATTAAATACCTGCATATTCAGTACTTGTGCAACAGTGAAAGGCAAAGGTTACAAAACCAGATTATTTCTTAACAATAAAGTCTTTAGATTAATAGTGCTTTAGATATGAAAGAAACTACAGCAATGGGAAAAACCCTGCTCCCCAGGCCCAAGCATCGGAGATTTTAACAGCTCCCCAGTGACATAAACTTTTCTTGCTCCCCACATAGGACTAGTCTCTGTTTCCCTGCTCTTGTTTTCTAGTACTACCAGGCCTTTCTGACCTGAATGTCTTCATAATAAGCTAGTATACAGGGAGAAAAAAAAAGCAACATTAATAAGAGCCCTGGAGGAAATTAATTCAACATGAATCATGAATGTTATGCAACAGGACTACAGAACAGTATAGTTTTAAACCACATAAGAACATGATAAAGTACAAAGACAAGCTGAAGCTTATCTCTGTTAGAGATGTGGCTGGAAAACTGCTGCAGATAGATCAGAGTAGAAGAAATGAGCAAAATGATGGAAGAATTTACTTTGAAAAAAATAACATACATGCACAGAAATATGCCCAACTTGCATAAAGGAAAACATAATCTAAAGTCATCCCAGTGCAAGTACAAAATTTTTCATGTGAGTACATATTAATACTGATAACAAAGACATTAAATGAAATAATGAAAAATGATGCTGGTTTTCAGCTTTTAATTCTTTTCAAAGGATAAACTGATAAGCTAAGCAGTGAAAGAAAAATCTTTACACATGTATATGTCAAAGAAAAGTACATAAGGAGAATTCTCATGTAAGTGGGAGGATCCACATTCAGAAACACTGACAGCAAATTTGACCTTGTGCGTTGTGTTTTAAGAAAAAGTGGGATGATACCTTATGCTATAAGGAAAAATTTCAAGCTCTTAGGAGAAGTTCCACTCTGAGATTTCCACACCTACATTTGGATGTCTACAGGTCTGTTAACTAAGACAGATTTAAGAGCCATTTCTGTTGCCTAACCATAGGTACCTGGATGTCTTAAGTAACACCTAAGACAAGTAAGACACCTCACGGGGCTTTAGGAGACAACACGGACCACAGGCTGCCCTGTGCCTTCCTAGGAGTCCACGGACACCCAGACAGACCTAGAACAGACAGGCTCAATACCAGAAATCCAATTTGGCTACATTACTTTTTCAAAGTATTCTACTCTTTCCTGTTTGTCAGATTCAGAGGATTTTGTAAGCATTATCTGATAAATGCATAAAGTCTTCTGCTTTCAGTTTGGTTTTTTACTGACAGAGGAAGCACAAAGACAGGTCAGGTAGTATCAATTTATATTCGAATTACAGCTTGCTGTGCTGCAGACACATTACACAAATCATTTCAGCTCACCTTCACCAGAAATGGCAAAATAATAGTATTTTCTAATGAAACTTTAAATCAGCCACAGTCGCTGTCAGATAAATTGTAATTTCCCAGAGAAGTCACCATTGTATCTAGCTCAGATGCTAAAAAGTAGTGTCTTTCTCAATTACACACCATTGCTTAATCCTTATTTTGTTGATTCATTCTGTTCTGGTGGGTTCTTTTAACTGACTATTACCTGATATTTAGCCCTAGGGATTTTGCATTACTTGTTTCATGCAAAAAACCAACCTTCAATATAATAATAAAAACAACTACTAAATCAATATATTAAATGAGAAAATCTGTTATCATAGCCAAATAGTCCATTTTTTAATTACATAGGAGCCTTCATAAAAAATAGCAAATATTTCTTTTAAAAACACTTCACAGTAGTATAATTTTGCTACAGTGATGGAAACAATATCCTACTTCTAAAATGCTTTCAGACAAACCAGATCCACTAGGTTAGAATCTATTAGAGCACATTTCAATAATTTCTAAGTTTTCTTGCAAATTTATTTCTTGGTATTCTTTGCAAGTTTTTGTTGAGAGGCTCATTCGAGGGGGGAGAAGAAAACACGGGACCAGCATTTAAGTATCAAGCAGAGTACACAGTTGAGAAAAATAGTTTACAGAACTGCAAGTTTATTCCCCCACTCCACTGTTCCAGGAAAAAGAACAAGGGGAAAAAAAAAAACAAAACAGAAAATGAAAAAATTTAAGCAGATAGTTAACAAAATAAAGGCTAACATTTTCACAGTGGTCTGCTCAAGCCCATTAGTAGTAGCTCCCACTCCCCAATTATTTAAAACTATAGTAATATCTAGAGTTTTTCCAAATACCAACACTTAGTTTTCATGAGTACTAGTCCCACACGAACAATTGCGGCGTTCAACAAGCCTTAAACCAAACCCAAGCACTGGAGGAAATTCTTTGAAAACAGACTGAACAGTTCACAGGACATTGGAACTGATGGAACCACACCACACATTCACAAAACGAATTTGTAACCAAGATACTGGTCCAGCCAGGAAGAACACAAAAACCTAAGTGTGGATCACAGCACATTCAACTGAGCTTAGCAGAGCTGGAATTTCTTTTGTGCTTCTATATATTCTGGAAATAAAAATATGAATGCTTAATGTCATCATGGAAGCCAGGTACGTATCATTTTCTGCAAGTTAGAAAGCTTCTGCAGAAAAAAGAGATGCATTACTTTCATGTATTTTTACAAAAGTTTCAGATAAATAACTATAAATCCTGTAAATATTTAAGCTAGATAGTTTAAAACTTCAAATTACATTGAATTTGGTGGCTCATAATGCCTGAGGGAGTGTGCCCTCATGCAGGACACTTTGCCATATGGTGTCCTGCACCTTCTTCTAAGAAGGTTGAAAGCTCCTAATGAACAGAAACTATATCAAGCTGAGCAACCAAAGGAGGCAAAGTTTACAAAAAGAACAGGTTACCCTGTGTTTTGTCAAACAGTTTTAGCAGAAAAGGGTAGAAAGAGGAAGAGATTAACTCCAAATACTTACCATCAAGGTATTTCAAATTAATTCTACCAGCTCTATCTTTATATGAAATGAAATTATACTTCTTTTTTTATACATTTTTTTTAAAGGAACAGATGTTCACAGAGGGAGTTATACCTGTATCATGTCAGAAGTATGTACCTTAATGAAAATATTATATAAAAAGACTGGACTATGACGTTTCACAGCCTTTTTGCCTGGAGTGCAGACAACGTCTGCTCCTTTAGGTAAACAGAAATACTTCTTCCCTACCCTCACCCTCTGATTTATTAGCCCTACAAATTGTCCTGAGACTGGAAGTTCAGGCTCAGTGTTTCCTTCACAGCTTATCTATCACCACCAACACCACCAATATTACAGGCCAAGTCACTCACTCAGCTGCACCTGTTCAGCTCAATCAAACCTGAAGCATAAATTCACTGATTTCTGAAAGAGTACGTTTGTCTAGCATAGAAGATCAAACAGCCAAAGCTTTATGTGTGATTTTACCAGCTCTTTTAATTTATTTAGTTTGGTGGCAGGTGACAGTTCATCTGTTATTGCAGGGCAGGAATATATTTTAAAGGGTTATTGAATATTGCTTGCAACAGCAATGAATTCTAAACACAATATTTAATATTTGCCCATCCTTTAAGTATATGAACAAGAAGATAAGACTTTCATCTATTTCCTTTCTCGGATGGTAGGTTTGATGGTGCTCCAACAGAAAATTAAATGCAACTAATTCAGGCAAATAGGCTTAAAAATACTAACATTTTGCAGTTTGCAGGGAGAAATAAATCATACTGTCATGAGATCCCTTAGTTTATCTGTATAGCAGAATTGTAAATGCAGCAGAAAAAGCTTACTGTAATATAAATAAAGCTTCACACGCAGTGCTAACAGGACAAGTTTATTTAATATAACATATTACACAAAGTCATCATTGCTACCTTTCAGTTTATACTTCTATGGTAACAAACTTAAAATAAACAAAACCCATGTGTTAAAATCCAATACAAAGTAGCAACACTGATCCTTTTCAAACCTCACATACCATTTAGCTCTTCATTTTGAAGTCTTAGTTACTAGAAATAGCTCAGTTATTAAAAAAAATAGTTTATTTCTACTAATAGTCTAATTATTAAAAAAAAAAGGAATCCAAATTTTTAACTTAACTCTTACTCAAATATGGAGTAGCTATAAATTTAGTTCACTTTCACTAATTGTACAGGATGTGAAACCCATAGGAAAATAACAGAAAAATAGTTATATATATATCCAAAACCTAGAAAACAGTAATGTTCAGTTTGTCTGTTCAGGTATTCTAAAGTTAAGCTTGATTCTGATACTGTTGTATTCCACACGTTAGAAAAACAATGCCCAAAAACCTTATGTTGTTGGATTTTCAGATAAATACAATACTAAATAGCAGGTAAATTTGTGATAACTTTAAAAACAAATTAGAAAATAAAACCAGCTAAATTCTCAGGTAAGAACAGCAAGAAAGTTAATAGTGCTACCTGATGTTAAATTAGCTCCAAAATTCAGGACATTGAAGCAGCTGGTTCAATAATGAGTGCATAATTATTATAATTAGTGACCCTCTTGGCACCCTGAAAGCCTGAATTTTGGAGTCTAAGACTCCAAAATTAGCAGATATTTGTGCTTAGGTTCTCTATACACAACTGAAGGAAAAAAATATTTTTCCTTCCCTCAAAACAAGAGGTATATTACGACAACTCACTGGGAACACCCTATAGTACAGATTAAATCGATAAGACAGGAAAGGAAGGAAAAATAGGGCACAGATGGGAAAGCATGAGGATATACTTGTTTATTCCTCACCTACTAGGGCAGAGGCAATAAGGGAAGGCCTGCCCTAGCTTTTGGACACAACCCTCACTCACAGGCCCGCTTTTCCCAGATCATCCCCAGTTCCTGCCTAAGGGAGATGCCTTCAAAGTGGATGAAGCTGAGGGAGTGCTGGTAGGAGAGGGAAGCCAGGTCACAGCCCACCCCTTCTTCACTAGGCTCTGTTTCCACATTGGTCACAAGCATCTCCTCTCACCCTAAGCAAACAGGGCCAGGCTCCTCTAAAGGGCTCCCTGCTGGCCTGTGTACCTGCACAGGCTCTGCAACCATTCATTTAAGAATTTTTTTGAAGTAGTGTTGCTGTCAGTATGCAAAAGAAAAAAAAAAAAAAACAACACCAAAAAACAAGAAAGACAAAAATTGAGGAAAAAAGATAGAGGGAGCAAGAAAAAGCACAGGGCAAATGGGATTATACTGTGAAGGGGGAAAAAAAGCTGTGCAGGTGGTTTTCATTCAAGTACATGGGACTCCACTTGGGATTTATTATTCAGACACACCAGACTGCAGCTCTTAAACAAAAGAGCTGCAGAGCTCATTTTGCGTTGGCTCTCTGCCTGTAAAAGGGACAGTCACACCCCACAGCCTCTGCTCTGACATTGAGGGAGAGCTACAAGACATACAGTGACCTAAAGACACAGAACAATGGAGGGGAGAATGGTATCCAGTTCAAAGGGGATTCAAGACTGTTGGGTTTTATTTCTTTTTCCCTTTTCCTGGGAGCACCTGCAAGTCAGAGGACTTTCTTCTGCACTGCTGGGCTTTCTCCTGCGCACCTCAGATTAAAGCCCACCTGCGGGCCAGGCCCTGTTCAGAGCACTAAGACCTCGGCTCCAAATCAGGGGTGGGCAGGAAAAGTGAAGGAGCAAATAGCAATGTCAGCCATCACACCAGGAAAAGCAGCTGCTGCTGTTGCATGCATGCTATTTGCAGGCAGGGGGAGGCTGTGCCAATCGGGCAGGGCTGGAGCTGGGCATCCAAGGTGTCAAGAGGCTGCCCTGCCATCTGCTGCCTGGTGCCATGGGCAGGAGAGGAACCACTAACCACCTGCCATGCCCAGCCTGCTTAGTAAACACATCTTGGGTGAGATCACTGATCAGCAGAGCTCTGTTCTGCTCCTGCAGGCACACCATTCAGCCAACTCCCAACAAAGATGATGGGTCAGTGTTTACAAACAGGCTCATCCACAAGGGATTGTTTTTCAAGGAACTAGAGTGACTGCTACAGTCCAACAGATCCTGGTGTGAATAAAATGCCCAAACCCTTCAACTTTAGGTATTATTTCCCAATTTCTAGCCCTCAAGACCAAGAACAACCAATACAGTGCCAGACAGAGGCTCATGTGTTGGTGTTTCACTGCCTCCCACCCATTGGGCTCTCCCTCTTACTGAATTGGACTCAGCCTACTCTGCATGTGCCTAAAGGCAATTCCAAGAGATCAATATATTTCACAATATATTTCTTCAGAGGTAACTACAAAATTTCAGTCAACTATGAGACAAAAATAGCAATTTGTAAGTAACCTCTTTCTCATCAACAGGAAACTAATAGACTTCCTCTAATTTTATACTGAGTATTTATGGAAAGTGCTTACCAGCAGCTCAAAGATATTCGTAACACCAGTCCTGTCTCTCCTTGTTGTACAGTATGTACAGAACAGATTGGTCTGTTTTTTCTTGGGGAAAGAGCCCGAATGGTCCCTACATTTCTCAGTGCAGTTCTCTCTCTCTTTGAAGGCATTTACACTGGCCCCTGGAACCAGTGTAGGAGAAAAACAGAGACAAAGGGAAAGTTCACCTCAATCGTGAATGTGGGCCTTGGACTTTTAGAAAATTGGCTAGGCCTTCTTAAGCTTAACAGTGAAAAGGATTACATAAGTCTCTAAATTCTTCTCTAAACTGTGAACCAGAAAAAAATCACTTGCTGCTACAGAGAGATATATGTACATCAAGTGCTGCGGTACAACTTCATCTTGAAGTGCCCAGGCCAACCAACACTAGTGCTTGCCTTTACTCCAGAAATGGTTTGTAAGGGACAACCAGGCTGCCTTCCCCACCTCCTTCAGTGTGGGTCAACACCACTCATATTGCAGGACAGTAAGGAATTGTCACAGCAATCCTTCACTTTAAGCTTCTCAAAAACCACAGAAGTAGAACTAAGACCAGAAGTGGCTACTATACAGAGCAGAAAAATGAAGCAGCATCACAAGGTAACAGAGCCTAATCACTGTGGTCTCACGTGCTGGCCCAGCTCTACCACAGCCCTCTAAACACAGCTCAACAGCACTCATTAAAAATAATCTGTGGAGTTTCAATAAACTCATTTTAAAAGTGAATACCTCCAAGAGTGTTTCAGAGTATCACAACACATGTCTGTTCTTCTGTATCCTTAATTATGAACATTCCACTGGTATTGTTACCACACAGGCAAGAAAACTAGAAAAGAACTCATAAAAGTCTAGTCTTCCCATTGTGAGAGGACAACAGAACTGCTCTTGGTTGCAGACATTGCAAATCTTCGGCAAAAAAGGTCAAATTTTCAAGAGACCCTATGACTAGAGGCTAATTACAGATACAGACCAACATGCTACCATCAGGTAAATTAGATCCTGAACTTTCAGCTCGTCAGTGTTGAAGTACATTCCCTAGCACATACAGTCACCATCTGTTTGTATAAACAGATGTTTTCCTTATTTTTCCTTAGGAGATAAGGCAAGGAGCCCTGGATACTACTTTTCATGGAGACAAGTTAGCCTACTTTCTCACACCCATGCAAAAGCATTTGGGCTCCACTGTCTCTTCAATATTTTTAGAGAAAGGACAAAAGTATTACAGCTTTGTTATACTTCCAAAAGTTTCAGAAAGAAAAAGGGAGCATACAAATTTTGCATTAAAGCTGTAGTCCCAAATAAGCCAGTTTATCTGCCAGGAGCTCTGGCAACACCTTTCAGAAAAGAAAACTACTGAAAAGACACTTTTCAAAAAAAAAAATCCAATTAATTTTTAATTTTTTGTCTTTTTTTCCTTATGCATACCTGCCAGTAATTTTCATCCGTTTATCACAAAACTATTTATTGATAGGACCCAGTACCTGCATATGGACCTAAACTACCAGATATTTGCCAAGGTCCCCAGAACATTAACACAGATGCTGTGGTAAATAATTTTTTGACATGCAGTTTAAAACCAAGCTACACTAACACAAAAACAGTCCCAAAAAAAGTAATAAGGAGTTGGATATTTGCTTTGACCAAAAAAAAAGCCTTCTGTTAAAAAACCCCTCTGAGGGAAGAGGGATTGCTGCCCCTCCACTAACATATAAAAGTCTTCAATTTTCCATAAACATATTTGTGCTGAATGCTCAGGATAATGAACAGCTGAAACATAGAATTACAAAGTTATCACTCCTGCAAAGGTTGCAACATATCCATAACCTTGCTTCTCTTCAGCACAGTGTTCTGTGCAGCTCCAAAGAGCACAGTGAGAAAGCAGATTTCGAACACATCAATTTCTCAACCACTGACAAGCATTTCCTTCCTTCCCTGGAAGCCCAAAGGCTGCCCTTAAATAGGCTCTGTGAAAGAGAGCATGGCACCTGTGGCTGTGCTTCTGCAGTCCACATATGAGGATTTCTCCCCGTGAAGCCACTCTCCCTGCTGTGTTCCCCTCTTCTCCTTGCACCACCTTGCATTTGAGGGGTTTGGCATTAAATGAGCCCCATTTCATCACTACTTACCTCAATTTCCACTACAAGTCAAACAGGATCACCAAACCAAGTGATTGACAGAAACTCAAGTAAAAGGTAAAGGCTTCAACTAAATAATTCTTCCAAAATCAGACATCAATGCAATATGTTTCAAGCCCAGATCTCAACTGTCAATCTTCATTTAAGTGTAATAAGAACACCAAACAGGAGTTGAAGTTGTAACAAATACTTAGACTAGTTTGGTCGAAGGCAGCCACCCACACATGTGCAGATCACCTGTACAGCTTTTCCAAGTGTCAAGGATTTACTGTTATCAGGAGAGTAACCCCACATACTTTGTTTAAACAGTCAATTACCACAAAACCATTGCTATGAATACAGGGTAACCTCCTTCATTAGTCATACAGATGGTTTTAAAGTGGTCTTCATTGTGAGGCTGAGTTTTTAAAGGACCTTAAAAATGTGTGCCTTGTCACTTACTGAAATACATATGAAAGCATAACTATGATGTAAGATCAGCTACAACTCTGGTCCCTAAAATGAACAGCAAGGTTCCTGTTGGCCACAGTTAGTCCCACTTTTCTTACCTGCTACAGCATGAAAGAAAGCATGTTACTGGAAATAGGAATAACAGGAAATCACAGTCTTAACATACCTTAGAGCTTAACTTTGAGATCTTATCATTAACTTTGTGTTTTCTGCCCTCTTTTTTTTCTACTTTTACAATACCAGAGGAAAGACTCCTGTGCTATATTAGATTAAAGTACTGACTTGGGAACAATCATTCCCAAATTGTAGTTCCAGCTCCAATACTCCCATACTGCAGCAGGGCAATTCAATTAACCTTCCTCTGTATTTGTTTACCTTCCTGTTTAATGAGGATAACATCTGCAGAAAAAGGCTCTATAAAGCTTAATCTTTATAAAGGTCCTAAGATGAAATGGAAATATGCCATACAAAATAAAATATACACAAATAAAAAGTGCATAAATAAGCCACCGTATACTAGAGCTAGTTGGAAAAAACTACAATCAAACAATTATACACCAGAGAATGCTGCTTTATTGACATCAAAATGCTTCACCAAATTCACATTGTGTGCTGGCATTTAATATCAAAAGATTTCTTTTTTTTTGGCAGTTTTTGAAGCATGTGTGTGGGTTCATTTGTAATTGGAATAATTAAAAAAAAACATTTTAAAGTTCTCCATAAAATGGCAGTTGTTTTTAATAACTTTATTTTTAAACTGCTGAAAAGCCCTACATACTGTGGAAACTTTATATCAAAAACTTTTAACTATGCTTTAAAACATTTCATTCTTTTTCAAACTGACATTTGAATAAAGCTCTTTGTGATCTGAACACATCATATATGAAAAACTTAATCTACAGTTTCAGTGTTAACAACAAAATTTTCAATCACATGCTGCTACACCTCCCTATGACTCTTGTAAAGTCAGTCTGTATTTTTATATTTAATTAAAACTATTCTTAATAGGTTTTAAAATAAATAGTATTTTTATAATCCATCAATTATTAACTAAATTTGACACACTGATGCATCCAGCAAACTTGATGTGAATTAAGCCCTATTCCTCAGGTTAGAGACTTAGTTTTTGTTTTGGTTTGGTTTCTATTTTATTTTACATTCTTTCTTAAAACACTACATAACCTGAATTCACACTAAATATTGGGGTAGGGAGGCTTTCCTGACTCTGTAGACCTTTATTTTTTGCTTTCGTTGAATATGTATAAAGAAAAAAAAAAACAAATAAAACAAACAAAACAACTTGAAAAAACAACTACTATTGCAAGTTTTACTGATTCCCCCCCCCTCCAGTTCATTTTATCTACAGTTACAAACTGAACTGGGGGTTAAAGAGGTCTGACAGAAGTCCTTAGCAAGTTATACAGAGTTATTATCTCAGACTTCTGCAACCCATCATATTTTTTTACTGAAATAAGCATGAATGATCATTGCACCTCAAAGCACAATTAAAAATGTCATGATATATTGGTTTGCATTAGAGTTCCTCCACAGGGGATACCTGTTTCAAGCAAGATGATTAAGCCAACCTTTTTCCCGGTCATTTAGAAAAGATTTTTATGCTCTGTCCTATGAGGTATTTAGGTTAGAAATTCAGGTATGTATGTTGAAAGTAGCAGTGTTAAAATATCCTAGTCTCAGGGACTGCCTAGTCCCTGAGCCCCTATGAGATTTAGGTTTTCACAAGCAAACATCCTTAAACCATCCAACCTCTGATTCCATACAGGCCTTTGTTGTCCAACAATATCAAAGCAACAAGAGCCTCCTGTTTTAACTCCTCACAGATCTTCAAACTATCCATCAAACCAAGCCCTCCCACTACCTTACAAGCACTTATATTTATCTTTTTAATTAAAAAAAGGAGGGGATGTGGGAGAAGAGAGGTGATACAGTGATATCCCACCACTGTCCCTCAAGCAATAGCTTCCTGATCAGAGGAGTTACTTGAAAACACATTAGGGTCCCTCAGGCAAGGATGGGTACCAAGGTTTCCCCTTTTCTCATAGGTTAGCATTATGGGGTTCCATCAAAGGCCTGCCTACTCCTGACCACAGAAGTCTTACTCTCAACATTTCAACAGCTGCTGCTTCAATTACAGTGTAGAATGGAAAGGTTTTAGGTTTTTATCATTTTTAATTTTAGCTTCAAAGTTTGAAGAATGCAAAAAGCTCCAAAAACTGTTTATAACACAGAGAACTACCCACCTATTTCCAACAACCTAAACTGCTGCATGCATGTGGTATTCATCAACAAAAGACAGTCAAATCCTTTTTACTGAAAATATGAATTAGAGCTGGTTTGAATTAAATTTGTGGAATCACCTGCATACACACATCTGCCTACAGTTTAAGATTATATTTATTCTGAAAAGAAACATTTTAAGATACACAAAAATAAACTTCAAAGATTAGAAAATTTTAATTTTCAAGAGTTTCTTTACAGAGAGACACAACTCCAACTATTAAAATCAAATACATGAAGATTTATTTTCTAATTATTCAAGATCAGTGACTCAGGGAATCAACATGCTCTCCAGGGTAGACACACTCTGTGACACAGCTGAAAAAAAATTTATTTGCAGTCAGATGTGTTTGGATAGTGATTCAAGAGACCTCTGACATAAGTTTGCCTTCTTGTGACTTACGTAGATGTTACACGTCAAGTAATCCACATTCACGCTTTCAGTTCCTTGCAAATTCAAGAAAAAACACAGCTCAGATGAACTACAGTAACCCCTAAAGGTACAGTACTTGGGTAAAATGCTCGGGTCCTACAAAGAAAGTGTAGCAAGACCTATTTTATAAACACCAAATTGGGTGTTTAATCAACATTGTTATTCTGTCATCTGCTCAATCAGACCAGAAGACCGAGAGGAAAATAAAACTCCTCACTCTAGGCAGGAATTATGACTGGTTGGAAAGGTTTAGGGAGATGTAATCACCAACGCCAATTAATAAATCCATATCTTTGAATGTATTTTTAAAATCAGTAATTTAAGTAATGTTTTTAACACAAAAATTCAGAGGATGTTGATAATTTGGGTTCCCCCCGAAAACAAACAGCCTAATAGACCTCACTAACTTATTTCTGGAGAAGCAGCATGGATCCTTCTACCAAACATTAATAAATGAACATCAAGCCTCTAATGAGATATCCAGAAACACACACTCAGGAGTCTTTCTCTTAAGCAATAGCTTAATTTTGTGATTCTGTAGAAAGGAGGACATGTACATGTATCAAAAAGCTAGGAACCTTCCCAGAAGTCCCAAATTACCATGCACAAAGTGAGGTTAAAACATTTTAATTCCCTTTCCTTTAACAAGGTTAAAATAGGATCCATATTAAGAAATCTGATTTATCATTAAGAAGAAATAATAAATGTTTAAGTCATAACACAAAACATTTGAACATTTTAATAAATTTCGGTTTCTACAATTGGGAGATCATTTTGAAATAATAGCTATTATTTAGTGTAAATGTTGATCTGAATCTCTCTTCACAAAACTCAGCAAGAAGCTAAGAGAAAACTACATTGAATTACCATTTCTACCTTGTTGAGAGACAGAGATCAACTGAAAAGTTCCCTTGCAGCAAGCACTTCAGGGCAGATGGCACCACCAACTCCTACCTGTCTGCCTGCTGTAGTCTTTGAGACATCCTTGCTATTGCTTTGATTTGGCCTTTTCTAGAAAACAAATAGTAAATATGACCACTTTTCCTCATACCCTGGGTAATCTAGTGTGAAATTTCAGTACTTAAGTAATAATGAAATTGACTGATATCTCATTTTTCTGTTGACTTCTGCCAGCGGTTTTTGGAATGCAGCAGGTATTGTACCTGCTATTTATCAAACACATATAATCGATACTTTTTCCTTTTGCAGGTTAAGTAAAGATGGTCTGTTCACCTCAGTCAAGATTGGTGATTTTTGTCTTAATTGGTAATTTTGATGACACCTTTGGGAGAGCAAAAGAAACTTGCTATTTGCCACTCACCCTTTTTCCCAGGTAACACAAACATGAATTTGTGAAAGTCTGACAATATGGCAAAGCTTTCAGCTCTCCAGCAGAAGTCTCAGTTTGACATAACAGGTACTTGTGCAATTCACAGTGGAGCTGTGCACCAGTCTTTACTAGAGAGTAATTGTTTATGACTGCAATTGTATTTGTATCTTGGTGACTTACATACACAAGTCTCAGACTGTACTTTTACTAAGTGCTGTCAGAGAGAAATGCCATGATGGACCCCCTAGGACGAAACTGCAATGCAGCTATCAAACACACACACATAAGACCATCAACGTCAGGAAAGAGGGAAAGGGTCTGTGTGTTGACACTGCTGACAACCCAGCCTCCAAACAGCTTCTCCACAGCAGTACAGTAGGGACCAACTTTAGAAAACCTCAGGCCAAAAAAGAAAGTGACCTTATGTGCAACCTTCCCTGATCAGAGCGCCCCCCTAAAGCATTTACATCTACCTCTATAATGAAGCAGAAGATATTTAACACTTTTTCTGTTTGGCTGCCCTTTCACTCCCCAGGTCCTGTCTTAAGGTCTAAAGCTTCTGGATTTTGAAACGACCCGCTCTCACCATTATGTGGATATTATGTGTAGCTATAAAAGTTTAACTGATGTAGTCTTCAGTCACAGTATATTTACTGTTTTATTTTTCTCTGTGGTGCAATATCCTAGTGTTCATTCATTTTTTTTGTTCGTTTTTAAGTTTACTTTTATATAAAACATTCCTACTTACACAATCAAATGTCACCAGGAAACAGAGGAAGGACTAAGAAGGCTCCTCTGCAGCATTACACTTAAACTCACACTGTTGTAGTCTTCACATGCTTTCAGCTACAAAGGATACTGATTTCAATTTAGCTTCTGTAACACTTAACTTTTACTTATGCTCACAGTGCTATTTTTTTTTTTGTTCAACTGCTTCAACTGTGGCTATCAAAAAAAAAACCACCATGTTTTAGTGTCAAATATATAACAAACATTCATGTTCCATCATCTTCAAGGAAATTATTCCAACTAGGGGATGTAGTAGTTTATTAAACAAATCATTTTACAGGATATGTGTACTTATGTTTCTTTTTCTAGGTACATTATGTTCTTTTCTGCTGAGCTTTGTAAGAAGCATAACCATTCTACAAAACCAGTCTCTCTGTCCAAAGTGAAAATGCTTATGCCAGTATGCAGGCCTCTCTGCCCCATGCTTCATACTGCTCCTTACAGGCAAGTAGTTTGCATTTTGGAGATTCCTCTGAAGACTTCCTTTGCCTTGCTTCAGTTTGTTTCTCTAGGTTAGATGCTATGCACGTATTGCACTGAAAGTCAGATAATGCCATTATGTCAGAAATGTGTTATTGTTGTCAAAAATCTAGAATATTCTTAGTGTACTTTTCCTCCCAAGAGGGAAGCTTCTTCTTTTTTTTTTCCCAGAATGGTTCTCAGACACTGTCATGTTCAAGTATCACTAGAGAGGTGGTATTTGCATGCCTTGCAAAGCCATTTTTTATCAGACTCCAATATGCAAATAAAATTAGCAGATTTTTGAGCTTTCATCTGAAGCTAATAGCATAAATATTTCAAGTGCTATATTACTCATATTTCTGTAATAAACTGACATCTGATTTATTGTTCTTTTACTAATTGCATGCCAGCAAACAGTTACTGGTTTAACAAAACACAAATAGGCACCATTTTCCAGCAGATCTTCCCTTCCAGTAGTTCTATTTGTCTTTATGCAGCAGCATATGGCAGAAAGCACTAAGGGATCAAGAAGTAAAAATAAAGTTTAAAAACACTACTTTTTTTTTTTTTTTACTAAAATCCATTAGTAATCTGTTTATAAATAAAGCCTACATTTTTTTTCGTACTTTACTAATACTATGAAATCTTTAATAGAGCAACTAGCAAGAAGAGGAGCAGAGAGAAGTGCTCAAAAAGTTCTAATAACGAAGTGCATAAAGCACAGGGTCAGGACTACTGCTTATGCTACTACAGTTTTCATAATAAACACCCATTCTACGCTATCCCTTTCATGGAGTGGATAAGGCAGATATAAACACATGATCTTTTAGATCTCTCTCTGCCTCCCATGGTAATGGAGGAGTTACAAGAGGAATATAAAATGCAGCTGATTGTACCACGGACTCCTGAAGATGCTCATAGCTAACTGCTAGCATAGGATCTATTGTTTTTCCTTAAGACATCCTTCCTGCCCACACTTCTCTATGTCACTACTTGTAACACTGCATTGCCACAGGACAACGGCAGGTTCAGTAGTGTAGTTCCTGAATTACTCATCTCTGAAGCAAAACTGTGCCCTACTAAGGAAGTCAGATTTTAGGATACCATCAAGCATGTATTTTGCATATTCATGACAGAAGTTTTATGAGATCAAAGCATGCTAAACAGCTGAGATTTGATGCCTGTTTCAAACACTCACTAAAATGATTGAGTATAGCATCAGTTAAATATATACAAAATGCTTGTTACATCAACATTAAACCAGAGGTTTTGGTCAATAGGGACTGCGAACCGCTCAGAACAACCAACCTCAGTATGCAGAGGAGAGAAAAGAGCACCCAGACTCCTGGCTCTCAGCCCATCCCACCTTCCATTTACTAAAAGCTTTTATGCTAAGAAGGAAGGAGTGAATTGCCTTTTTTTTCCTTTTTAAATGACAGTATATCAACATTGATAAGTGACACTTAGCATAACAATCAGGCCAAAAATATTTTGTTCCTTAATTTTTTTTGTGATTTTTTTTAACTGTCTACAGAATAAGTGAGAAATAAATGGCAGATAGTCAACTGCAGGAGTGCAACGAAACAGGAGAAAAGGGGTCAATAGGAGCTGCAGCAGCACCACGGACCTAAAGATTTTGAAGCCACAAATACTTAGGAGACTTGCAGAGATAGAACCAGTTATCTGTACTTGACTAAGAATTTCACTGGAGAAGTAAATATTTGGGAGGTTGGAGCATCCTGCTGTTCAAAGTACCTTCACAGAAGTGGAAACTTTTACTTTGAGAGCTGTTTTTCCTAGGAACAACAAAGCATATTTGAGAGACAATTCTGAGATTTTGATATTTTGCCTTACTACCACACAAATCCATGACAATACAAAGGTTTCTTCCAGTATTTCACCATGCAAAAGAATTTAAAGAAATTCATGGTGCAGAGAGCTGGATTAAAACCACATAACAGACCTAAGACATGCAGGGATCAGCAGGTAATGATTTAACTATTGAACAGAAAATAATGCAAAAACAGGTTCTTTGTCCACACATATCTACTGACCTCAGAGAATGCGCCGCATGTGAGGTAAAAAAGAAAAAAAATTAATGATAAATTTCAAAATCCCATGGAAGACTGCTTTCAATAAATATACACCACGATTTCCTGGACTAAAAACAAAAACCCTCACAGAGATTAACAGCATAGTGATTGAACAAACCATAAGGTGCACACTAGCACACAAGCCTTACATTCCCTTTATCTTTCTTTCTTTCTTCCACGTGGTGAAGGAGTATAAAAAGAGTACTAATAATACTACTTCATGATCAGTGCTGAAAGTTAACAGCCTCAATCTTCTTTCTTTTATTGTAACAGGATTTCTACTGTACTACCATATTCAAAACAGCCATTTAATTAACTTTACCTGAATTAATTTTTTATTCCTTATTAAAAAAAAAAAATTACTTGAATGGTATAATGGAGACAAAGCTGACAGAGAGCTGCATTTTGACATTTTCTTTTCAGTTGTCCAGGGACCACCCATCTATTCAGAGATACTGAATGGGAACTGATGAAAGTAAAGAAAACAGAGGTTTTCTTCTTCAAGAACTCCATCTCCTTCATCAGACAAATTGTAAGGAAGTGGCCATTCCCATCTTCCCATGGTTGAATGAAGAATCCCTGGCAGCATTTGTGCAATGGGGGAAAAAAGGCATCATTTGCGGATCCAGACCAAAACAGATCTCTCTCTGCTCTGCTGCTCCCTTTTAGGATTGCTGTGATGAGGAGAAGCAGCATTAGTGGTTTGGGAAGTTTTAACCAAGAAAAACAACCCAAACCCCCACACAATTACCACTAATAACTAACATTATTGGAAGATTCTTTAGGCAAGTAGTTTACTACTAGGATAGTCTCAGAAGCAACTCAGACATCAGCTTTTTTAATTAACTCTCATTAAATTTTTAAAATATTTTTGTGGTCTTTAAGCACATGGGATTTTTCTTGACTGAATCTTCTTTAAGTGAAAAGAAATTATTAACACACAAATTAATCACAGGTTCATGGAAGGAAACTTTAATTTAAACATCATTTGGTTATTAGTGCAAAGAATTATTCCCCTATTGTTCTCCAGAACAAGTAGGCTCATGTGTCATTATCTTCAATTCTTCTGAACCATGGCAATAAAAGTTTAGACTCGGGTCTTCCTTGGGTCTTCCTTTGTTTTACCATTAGATGAGAAATCAAATGTTATGAAGAGCTATTTCTGCTACACAATTTGTTAAAGCAGGAGCAAAGAAACACACAGACATAGGATGATGCATTTTATCAGTTTTATATTTTATTTTAAAAAATGTTTCCCCACTTTAAATAGAACTTTACAGATTACTATTCAACTAGCTGAAATTAGAGCTTCAAAATACACTACTAGTGAACTTTGAGAGCCTAATATCCACAAGATATTATTTTAGAAGAAATACTGACTGGTTTCCTTTAACCAACAAAACTCAAAGGCTTAAAAATATTCAATACCCATAATATCACTTTATAGAAACATCTAAATACATAGACTATGCAAAGGCAAAAAAGGCCAATTTTCACCCTTTCTGAAAAGTGATCAGACAGAGATACTGAAGGCCCTAAGAGAATGTGTCCAATAATGATACTAACCAATGTAATGCAACTGAGCTACATTTGAACGAAAACCACCTTGTTAGTGAGGCCATCATACAATTTCTGTACAGACAAATTAATCATGGAATGATTTGGGGTGGAAGGGACCTTTAAAGGTCATGTATTCCAAACCCCTGCAATGAAGAGGGATATCATTAACTAGATTGAATATCAGGTTGCTCAGAGGCTTGTCCAACTTGACCTTGAGTATTTCCAGGGATGTGGCATCTACCACCTCTCTGGGCAACCTGTTCCAGTGTTTCACCACACTCAGTCTAAAAAAACTCCTCCTTAAATCTAGTCTGAGTCTAATCTTTTCTGGTTTAAAACCATTACCCCTTGTACTGTTGCAACAGTAGTCAATAGTCAATTCAACTATAAAACATCAAGGACAGTTCTTGAAGGTATAAAAACATTTAATAAAACTTAAGGTCAGAAAATATTACTTCTATACACAGAGAGTTTTTTTCTGATCTCCTGTATGTTGCAAATCTCATTTCAATCATTTAATCTGCTGTGTTTAGGTCTCCTAGAGCTAAGTTGCCAGAGAAGGCCTGTCAGCACAGATGGAGATGTGATGAAGGAGTGCTGGGGGCTGGACAGCTTCACTGATTGTGGTAACCTGTCTATGCTGATGCTAAAATCTGGACTTCACTCTCAGTCATCCTCCATCTGACTGTAGCATTAGAGAGGAGAATGCTTTAATATTAGGCTTTCTGTCCTCAAAATCCCTCTGCACCATTATTGCATTAACTTTCTATCTTTGATATGGTTAGCAAGCTGAGCTATGAAGTTTTGTTTTGTCGGTTGGTTGTTTTGTTTGTTTTTTTTCCCAGAGGCATTTCTCCCAACTTCTTGCTCATTTGCTCTTTTCAGTGTTTTCCTCCTCATTCCTTAACACTTGTTTTCAATACAAATACCAAAACTGTCTAGGGTCAGCCTCACCAACTGTAACCAGTTTTTTTTTTACACACATTTAGATACACACTCAGAGGTATACACATATTCCCATATATGTGTTCTCATGCATATATATATATATAATGAATATACAAATATCACAATCATTTTTTTCTACAGCACCACCTAGGGGTCAATGGCTCTTTCAAAGTTCAAGTGTTTCAGACTGTGATTCCTAGCCTTATGACTGGGGTCTGCCAGACTTCCTCGATTTTAGAAATTGGCTGCTTCAACCATGTAACTCCTTTGATTTCTCCGTCATAGTTGTTTACTGCTTTGATAAAATGTGTAGACAGCATAATTGTCAATGATTTCATCTTTGTTTCTAGATCATTAACAAAAATTATTTTAAGCTCTGAAATGATGGACAGGCTTCTTTTTGAAGAGCCACTTTTGAGATTGCAGCCTGTTCTTAATCCATTTAGCATATGTTTTATTGGTAATGCAGTTAGTGCAATAAAGTGATGAGCAGATTCCCAACTTCCATTCTTTGCTTTTGGAACCACTTATACATTTGTATTAGGACTCACCAGAAATAATGCATAACCTGTCCTGGAAGCAAGGAACAGAAACTGTTCTCTCCCTTTTCAACAAGCACCAAGGGACTACAAAAACCACGCTGCTTCTGCTGCCTTCCAGTCTGTACATGTAAGGTGCCTCCCATCAAAGGAATAGCTTTCAACATTTTGGGCAGTTACAGAAGACTAATCTTACATCTTCCTCTAGCACGTGGCAGGATCCTCAGACTCCTCGCATGGTTTCCCTTTGTGTGACCTTCCTTCCCTTCTTGGCTGCACAGCCTGGGCTGACTTCCCAGTGCCAGTCCCAGCTAGCTCTTTTTAAGCCCTTACCAGGGCAGTCAGGAATCTCAGAGGTGACTGGGGCCTCCTAAAGCTTTAGCATGCTCGAAGGAGTCAAGGGAAGAAATGCTCTCCAATTCACAGAGAGAGGCCAACAAACAGAAAGCTTCCTAATGATTTTATTTTCTTTCCAGTTCACGCTCATTCACTGCAGACAACATTGGATTTTTTATTCCTCCCATCCCAAACCACTTAGTACTAGTGGGTATACAGCCTTCCACATGCTGTTTCATGTTTCCCTGTATTGTGGCAAAAATATTAAGTGTCAAGGCATTTTCTGACTCCATCATTTAACAAGCAAGGTATAAATTTCTTTAGACAGAAATTCCCAAATTCTGAGCTGCACTTTAGGTGCTCGTTTCTTCTGTAGCATACACTCTTTCCCTAGAGACTAAAAACACTGAAATAAAGCAGAATTATTCAAAAGTAAAATTAAAATACATTGGAGGAGGGGGACATTAAGGGTCTGCACCCTCGCATGGCTGAAAACTAAGCCCCTTGATTAGCAAACATTGCAGTGTGTGCCTTAGGTACTCTGTGTAAGCACAGTGTGGATTTATTGACTAGATCATAGTTCAGTTCACCTCCAAAATGAATTTTAAAATCAAATAAAGAAGAACTAACTTTTGCAAAATGAGTAGTTTTTTAGAAAACGGCAGATACATTTTACTTTGGATAAGCTTTTATTTCTGAATAAGCCAAGACGCAAGACGTGATAACAACTGCCAAGCATTATACAGATAAAAGCCAGTATGTGAGGCACTGCAGCAACCCTTGTAATATACCACAGTTACTCAGACAGAGATTAAAATGTCAATCTCAATTAAACTGAGCTCACTAATTTCCATTAAATATGCCTATTCCTTTCTCTACAAGAATAAGTTAAAAATTTCATTTAATCCAAGAGGTATTTCAGACCAAGGAAGTTGATCAGATTTACATTAGACCATGAACACAATCAGAGGCACTAAAGAACCAAGCAAAACCTGCAAATATCTCCTTTCCCTTCTGAGGAACAAATGAGACATCTCCTAAACTTATCTTTTGAAGATCATCCATAAATTGAAAGTACCACTTTAAAATTACTTCTATGAGCACTAAATTATGACATAATTTCAAACAAACAGACCAAATCTATACAAAGACCTTTGGAGGTAGTTCTAGATAATGGCCACAGTTTTAGTTGGAGGCTTAGATTCCCATCAGTATTGTCAAGTTTTCCCATGAAAAAAACATGAAAATAAACATGCCATGAAAGGAGCATGTTTATTATTTCACAGGAAACTAAACAAATAAGCTAAAAGCATAAATAATAATTTAAAAAAACACTTAAATTATTTTTCTGATTTATTTAAAAAAAAACCTGTCTTCTCAATTTACTGTATTCTATTTCTCAAAAATTATGTTCATCTTTTCTGCTAATGGGTATATATTTTAAAGGAAATATGCAGTTTGAAGCTAAGGAGTTATATATGGTGATGCACAGCTGGGGAAATGCTAAAGAAAAATCTCCATCTCTTTTCTAATGTGTAGTAAAAAATGATACCACTTACGTGAAGCCAGTTTCATCTAGTCTTAGGAAGAAAGAGAACAGCATACCAAAATTGGGCAGAAGTATCTCACTGCGTTTACTTATACCTCACCCATGAATTACATTTTTAAACTAGCACTTCTTAAAGAAATATATGAAAGCTTGAATGATTTTGTTGCATTCCACAGTGCTTAACAAATTCATAGACTGATGAAGTGCAATTAATGCAAAACACCGTACAATAAAAATAAGCTAGGTACTTCACATCATGCAAAAAGGTGTGACAAATTCTCATATAACATAGACAAAAGCTTTGGTAGGGCTACAAAAAAAAACCATATTCTGCATTAGATAGGTATTTCAGTGGAAGAGAAATGAGCAGTGTACACGCAATGGTATCTTCATAGAAATTGCCATTCATGGGTGTCAGTACTGCAACAAAATCCCATGAGCCTGTTTATGGAAACCATTACACAGGTGGAAACTTATAAGTTATGCTTTCAAAACCAATTCTTTGTTCATTTGTAACCGGATATCTGATGACCTTCGTAGAGATAAGCCTTAAGCTTGAGCTAGCACCAAAATTTCAATTTAGACAACTCTATCAAGCCTGCAGTTTAAATGCATCCTCTCCTATCCTAAACTGGCATATGGCATATGTGAGATTTTTACATGTTTTATATGTTGCCTCAGACTTCTGTGCTTCAGGAGCAAGTGAGGTTGTCCTTGTAGTTTTTAAAGGTTCAGCTATACTAGAAAGCTTTGCACTTCAACTATATCCAGTCTGCTTACAGCTGCAACAGCATTTCTCCTGTCTGCTACCATTTCATCTCCTCAACACACATGAATATTACCAGACTAGGATAATTATGATTATTGTATAAATTAGGCCAGTTTGGAAACTAGAGTGTGGTACATAGTACCACAGAACCATAGTACTACCTATGTCACATTTCATAGAAAAACCCTATTGCAATGATAACAGTATCGATAATTTCACAAGTACATATCAGAATGGATTCTTAGAACATGACATCTGCAAACCTGAAATACGTAAGCAGTTGGAGCTGCACTAACAATGCTTATACACCTGGATAGTAAGAGCTACTAGCTTTTCCTCTTAAGGTTTTTTTATATGAATATCAGGCAAAAAATTTTCAGTCCAACATAATAAATTTAATTGGACCCTCTTTCTATAGAGGTGAATTAATTAATTTCTATTGACTCTTACAGAGGAAGAATTCAGCACGTATTTTCCTCAAGCGTGCTTCTGGGAAAGGACTGGGCACAACATTTGTATCAATTCCAGCTTCATTCATCTCAATTAAGCGCCTGATGATGAAAACGATGTTCTACTTCTTACAGATCTATACTGGCACCCCAGAAAATGCTATTCAGTATCCCAAGTGACAAATTGGTATCATTAGGAGCTTCATATGATTATTTTATGACTCTTGTACCACAGATTAGTATTTCTACTTGGCTGTTACCTCTGAAGCAGAGCAGCGTACCAAATATGAAATGCAATTGCAGGCATCTTCAGCTAAACGCAAATCAAAAATCAGAGTTCAGAAGAGGCATATCAGTAGTTACAACTTCTATTTTTACAGTGGGTAATAAAAGACAACATCCTGAAAAAATTTGAGGATATAAACAAAAGGATATGTTTATAGCACTTAAAGAACGATTTTGGCAAGACTAGCGTTTTTCTAGACTCAAGGTACAAAGTATCTAGAAGAGACCAAAAACCAGATGAAGATAAGGAAAAACACAGCAGTTACAGGTTTTAGTCAAATGGTTTCTCCATTAGTTGATTCTCACCACAGAAGCAACAATGACTTTGAATGGATGATTGAGGGCTTCCAGCTCCTCAGTCTTCTCAGATAACTCTTTTCTCCCTCCTGTTACCTCAGGGAAATGCTAAAAGTGTTTTGCAATCATGTAAAATCATGCATCTCTAAGAAGCAATGAGGCTACAGTGAAGTCTTACAAAAGCAGCTTATAACCCCAAAACTGAACTTAAACTTGAAAGCTGTTTCAGTTTACTTTTCAACTCTTTGTTTCACCCATGAAAGTTTCCACTTGTTGCTTAAAATAGCAGAAGGAACATTTTTGTTTACTTCCACGGAAGAACAAAATCCCTGCAATATCAAGGCAATGAAGAATATATGTACGTGAGAGAGTGGAACAGCTTCTGTGGCCAAATTAGTCAAGCACTTTGTATATGGAATTAAGTATAGCAGGGAGAGCTTCCTGTTGTTCATTTTTTGCCTACTGATAGAAGGGTATTAGGGAATGCAATTTTCATATCCTTGCAAACATTTACACAAAAAGAATAGGACAATTATCTAAGAAATGTAGTTACTGTACCTATACTAACCTGGCATATATGCCCAGACAACTTAGCCTTGACTCATTCCATCATTTTAAATGTAACTATGCAGGACTGTGTGAAAAGAGCTCTTTTCTACTCCCACTTGCACATCACTGTAAGAAAGCTATCATCTGGTCCTACGAGCAAAAAAAATCTCTCACATAACTGTATGTGATGACAAGAAGGGAATTTTGACCTTCTGAAGACATATTACATCTTCTGTGCATGAAATTAAAACTGAAGAGCAGTTACCATCTATGGAAGGTCCTGCCAACTCCTGCAATATGAACAAGAATTAGAGGCTGTAGAACTGTGCTTACATACACATACACTTATGTATTTAGTCATTGCTCCTGAGAGAAGCTGCCAGTGAACTCCCAAGAGTATAACACACAATTACACATGAAGGGATTTGCATTGTTGCTTTGGGTTTTTTTTAACATTTTTTGCTGTGGATTTTGTCAGCAAATAATTTGCTTTGCTTTAGGTCTTGTTATGACTCAACTTTAACCCTTTCATGTAGTTTTGTATATAAACACTCAAGAATCTCAGAAGTATAAATCTTCTGTCTTTTAAACAAAACTGTGAAGCTAACAGATTTAAATGATTTTGCAATTGATTGGTTTTAACCCAAATTACTACTGTTCAAGATTTTTCTTGATAGCAAAACAGAAACCAAACCGAATCATCTTCTCTCAAGCAAATATTTATACTCAACCAGCAAGGAAAGGGCATGTAAACAGACTTCAGTTTGAAAGAAAAGCCCATGTGCAGAGTTACAATTGTCACTCAGGACAAACAGTATCTTCAGAGGCAGTGTGGAATTGAACCCGTGGGTTTAAGCATACATTACTGACTTCCCAAGAAAACACTTAAGTTTGAGACTATACTGTTCTCCTTGGCAGGAGAAGGCTTCGAATGACGAACAAGAACAATGTACACAGAGACTGTCAGTCTCAGCTGCGCTCCTGTCCTTGCTTCACAGACGGCCCACCTAGTCCTGAGGTAGCTCCATTTTATAGCTTTTAGGCAAAGCAGTGGTAACTTCAGTTTACCTGAAAACCCAGAACAAAGCATGACTCTTGGAAGGCTGTTCAGTGGTCTGCATAGTGACAGCAGGGGATGCAGCTACAGGACAGCCATCTCCCAAGTCATTCATTCATGCAACTCTTCCCTTGAGGAGACACAGGCACTGGCCTTGCTGTTGAAGCAACATGATATGATATGAAATATATGGAGAAAGAAAACATCTGACTTGCAATTAAGACAGAAAGAGGGATGCTTGCTAAGAAACACAGAGGACAGTGACAACTGGAGTTCTTGTTCAGGTATATGCTAGCTGGTTACACAAAGTATAACCATGATCTCCAAGCAGTGCTAACCAGAGGAGTTGTATGTTTGGGGCAATCTCTAGGGAAATGACTACAACATGTTCAAAACAAAGCATGTGGTGCTACTTTGTATGGCAAATGAGTGATCTATCCTAAGCTAATGATTCCCCCTTCTTATCCAGGGATGAGTTTTATGGATGTGCAGGCACTGAACTAGACTGCTTCTAAGCATTATTGGTCCAAAGTCTTATCCTGAGAACACATTTGTCTGCCTGATCAACTTGTATCTTGACCTGCAAAGACATTCCACTCAGCCCTTGGGCTAAAGAGCAAATCTACCCAATCCAAAGAAATTTTTTCACTTTACTTGCTGAGAAAGCAAAACAGCCAATTATCTTTTCTGTTTCCTTTTCAGTATTCAACCCAACTACTTTCCACAGTTAAAAGTAATCTCATAGAATGAACTATTTCATTTACCCCAAAAGGGGATTAGGACTTCTTGGAAACATTTTCAAAATAAACAGTTTCCTTACCATGCTTAAACAATGATTATTTAAGCAAGGTAGTCAAAATGTCTCAGAGGAGTTGTACTTGTCATTGTACAATTTTCAGCATGATCTACAATATGACCAGCCACCAGTGACCTGTATTAATCACGGGCTAAAGTATAATTAAGGTAAAATTAATGTACTGCAATGCTCTGGCAATTGCTGTTCATGTTTCCACCCTTTCTACTGGCTTGCCAGACTACTGCACTTCTGGTGGAGAAGTGGTCTGCAACTGAGGCCGAGCACAGGAATTCATTTTGCGCAGAGCAGAAACGTAAAGGGACAAAAAAAATTGAATCAATTTTTATGAGCATACAGAGGAATTCTTTCCATCCTGATTATGGCAAGAGCTACTGGGCAGAAGAGCACTGCTAAAACTACCTAATTAAAAATTACCTGTCAATATGATCAACAGGAGCTAGAAAATTACCTGCTAATGTACTGTCCCTGACTGTAAGGGAGAAAACATTTCACTTCTTATCTGGTATGTGATTTAAAATACCATGTCATTGTATATAAAAAAAAAGTCTATAATCTTGTAGCATCTACCCTAATTCTGCTTTTCTTCCCCTGTACAAGAGCTTCCAAATGCCTTAGTCCACAAGCACCAATACTCACTCATTTTTATTTCAACATACATGATTAGCTTCTCTCCTGTGACATGCTTATAGTTCTGCTTGCAGTTCACATTAATGGTGAAACATCTGCTATACTGCCACATAGAAGTATTGACTTAAATTTGTCACTGAAGGATTTTTCAGCAACCCAGTTTGTGGAAATATTTGACTACTACAGCCTTACAGTTTATCGAGAAATATAAGGCAGCCTCAGAAATAACAAACAGTCTCAAGAAAGAAAGCTTTAACAGATGGCTGGGAATCTGGAAACCCATTTCCAAACTATTTCCTCTAGCTGAAGACCCAAAAAAAACCCACCATCATGTGATCCACCTCACAGTCAAAGTCCTGTGGAATTAACTGCAACAGAATATTGAAAACTTTTGGGTGGAGGGGAGTTTTTTGTTGAAGCAGATAAGCAGCTCCATTTTTCAAGGGATAAAAAATGAAATCCTTTGCACAAATGATTCATTACTAACCAGTAGTTTACAAACTCACAAGCATCTTGAGATGCAGCTGCATCCCACCACGACAGAGTCATTTAAGATTACATACAAAGACTTCCAGGAGCCAAATCTTGACATTTCTCCCTCATTGAGAGGTGCCTGTGCAAATGCTTGTACATGTCCAAGTCAGGAACACATGCTAGTGAACTATTTCAACACCACCTGCCATTATCTCATGCCTGCAATTGCCTCCAGGCTCCCAGTACCTCACTATCAGACAACTTGCACTGTCCTTTGGAGATGGAAATTATCTATCTAGATTTTCAAGGCATAATGGTAATACCAAAGTTTGAAAGCACTGCACTTCAGAATGAATGACAGAAACTTAAACTTCCACAATTCCTCCCCACTGACTAGAATCATTATAAACTTTAAACTCTCCTGGGTGGCCAGCCTGCCTCTACAGTCAGATAACTGTCCTCATCTCCTTTCTCTGAATTTTAACTAAATAGAGAAGATTAACAGGAACAGCAAAGGGGAAATCCCATAGCACTAACTCAGTGAAAATTAGACAGTATCACATCCATCTGTCACCTAAGCTAAAGAGTTTAAAAGTTTCCTGAGGTAGTAATATAGCTGTTGTGGAATTAATACGTGCCTGAAAAACAGATAAGTTCCCTTGACTGTAGCTAGTTGACTAATTTTTAGGCTTTGTCAGAAGAGAAAACAAATTCCTCAGTCCAGAGTTATTTCTTTCATGTTTTTTATCAAAGTTGTTATGCAATGAAGTCACTTTTGTAGCACCCAAAGTTTTGCACATTTCAGCTCAACTCTCATTACAACAATTTCAAGCAGCTCCTAAAATACAGGATTGGTGGTCAAAGCTTCTAAATATCAACAGGGGAATTCACAAGTCACTAATTATACACTTGCTTTTCCAATATGGACACTGCAACACTAACACTCAGCTGACATTTGCAGTAACTTTCATCTCAGAAAGATCAACAAACACAAACAATACAGAAGGAACCAGAAGTGTATAACACCAAGGGTGTGCAAAAAGAAAATAAAGCAGCTGGTACATGGTCTGCTTAGATAGTGCCTTTTTCTTCAAGAGGCCTAAAGAGCTTCAGCTGTAGTTATTTAAAATTCTCATGGGTGGCAGAAGCTGAGTGAACATCGTAGGTATTCTGTGCAAAGCTGAAGATGACTTTAGAGGAGCTACAAACTGACATAAGTAAATGTGAGCTAATGGAATATGGCTAATTTATAACCACTCTGATGCTAACCCACATTTCTTTACATTAAACTCCTTGGGCTAAAATATCACAATATACTTCTACAGCTGTTTGCACACCATATTTACAATTACACAAGGAAAACTAGCCTCTCACTCAAACGTACTGTGCACATTCAATTTTACATCTTCTGGTGTCAGTATGGACTCCTGAACATGACTTCCTTATTTCAATGACCTTTTCTTTGCCTATATGAGAAATTTTTGTTAACTTGATATGACCATTAATTTAGGTAAAGTTCAGCTGGCTAGCAAGCACTCAATAACTATTTTGCTTTAACATAGAGTCATTTAATCCATTTCAAAGCACTCTGCACTACATTACTCCTGAAGCCATTTTCACATATTTTCATGATATCCCAGTGACATGACAAAAGCACAAGATTTCACTAAATCCAGAGGTAAAGCCTTGCTACTAAATAATGCAGTCAAACAATCTATTAAAATCATTGAAACTCCAAGTTAAAGCTGTTGAAAATTGCTTACTGACAAGTCACTAGCTACTCATCTTTTTGTTCTATGGATTAGTCACTTTCTCAGTCACCTCTCTCAGCTCTGTCCAAATATTGCTGGAAAGATAAAATGCCAAAACACCACAAATCCACCATTAGTCGTATTACTATTACAGCAGTACTATATCAAGGAGCTTTCCCTCTTACAGGCCGGTTCAGAATACGACGTTCTTACCTTCACATGCACAATACAATTCAGGTTCAATCTGTAGAATCTCAACTCTATTCCGTGGGCACCGTTTCACTCAAGTTTCTCCAATAAAATTCATGTTTTATCCACGCAAGATCTATTAACAAGCACAATCAAAACAAAAACTTCCTACCCAAACCTATGAATAACAACCTCTATTCTTATAATTCTGTGCATAATTACCTATTTAGAATATTTATTCCAGTTCCATTATTCTCACAAATAAAAGTCCTAATATATACACAGATCACTTCATCAGAACTGAACTTTTAAATAAAATACACATAATCAAAAATATTTGGAAAAATTATATACAGCTAACCAGCAGAGGGGTGCAAAAAGGACACTAGAAATTCAAGAGGGAAATTATAATCTTCAAATGAAAGGTTCTGGTCTGGTTGTTACTCCGAACTAGGATCAGAGGAAGAATATTTCTTAAGCTTATCTTCACATGAAAATAGCTACACATATTATAGCTTTAATCTCATTTAAATTAATATAATGTAACTGCTGCAAATAGTTTGGGGATATTTATTTCAATTTATTTTGCTTAAGTTGATTAGGACAGGCCTTGAAGTATGTTTTGCACACGTACACTCCACGCACATCATTGGCTAAAACAAGAGCAACTGGCCACATATTTCTAGAATTCACATTTCTGTTTCAATTTACTAGGAGAGGGTAATATCTCTGGTAGAAAAAAAAAAATTGAAAGATTTTTGAGTTTTTCAGTTTTCATGGTTTAAAAATGTTATAAACAAAACATACAAGTAAAACTGAGCAGAAAAAGTCCCACACTTTTCACTGTCTGAGCTTAAAAAAAAGTAAAAGAAAGACAGGCTGAAGTGAAACTTCAATTTGTCCAAATCCAAAACAAAAAGAAAACCCAACCTGTAGCTTAACAGGTGTCACCCCACATCTTTAAGACAGAAACACAGCCAGATGGTGTATACACACATCTATCAAATGTAAGAACACTTCTATAGTGTTTCCTCTTTATGTTGTAGCTTTTAGACATAACCTCCTGCATGAGCTATCCAAATACGTTAAGTGAACATTTTCTGCATCTATTCATTGCTCTTAATCATTAATAATCCAGGATACTTGGCATCAAAGACTGGGGAGGGGAGAGGGGAGGGTGAAGGGAGATATCAGAACTACAGTTTTCTAGTATACACATTCAGGCCCAAGCATACCTTAACATCTTGAACATTAGAATTCTCAAATTTCTTACAGAAATGTTTCTTTTTAGGACTTCTGCCAAAAACAGTAAGGTAATTATCTTACATTCCCTAAACTGACAATACTAACCTGTAAGTGGCCATGAATTAGGTGCAGGACTTTCCACAATCCATGCAGAAATTAAATTAATAATTTAACTTTATAGATTCAACCCAGTTACCAATGAATCCATCACATTTGTTTACCCTGAGATCAGGAGCAGCAGCATTACCAATTGAAAAAACCAAGTGAAAGGCCATCAGAAGTTATTTTTAATATAGTAAAAAATAAATACATAATGAGGGAAAGTAGCTGCTAAAGCTAAAAACAAACACCACCACAGTTTCAAACACACAGCAAATAAAAAAATCAAAAAAAAATCTGAGTAATTTTAAGAAACAGCCTGGAATTCCGAGTTTTGGTATGCCTAACACTAAGATTCAGAAATGCTCTCCTTAATGACATTGCAACACCCAATTTCAATCACAATCATAAAGCAGAGTCAAAGTCATGCAAGTCACACAATCACAAAAGGCTGTAACACAAATGTTCTCAGTGTTCTAGTGTTCTTGTTATATAAATCAATACACAAGACAAATAAATTATGACCCATCCAATTACGTAAGCCATATCAAGAAAATGTTACCACCTTATAAAATAAAAAAGATAAGGTTTGGGCTTTGTGGTTTTTTTTGTTTGTTGCTTTGCAGTTTTCAGGTTTTTTGGGGGCTGGGGGGTTTTTGGGGGGCAGGGGGTTGTTGTTGACTGTTTTGTTTTTTTTTAAAGGAACCTTTACTCTCCATGACTTCTACAGAAACAGTAATGACAGTGAAATTTTAGAGAAGCAGAAGCAAAACTACAGTTGTTGTAAAAAAAATGCATTATTCCTAGAAACAAATAAACCCACCAAACAACAACATATGAAGTGAAACAAGTTGATGATATCTGACACAGAAAAGGATACTGGTCGCCTGTATGACTCACTGTACCACGGAAACTTTCAAACTGATGTAATAAGGATAAGACCTCAGCATGCTAATATTGGCAGGTTGCTACGTATTAGACATTTAGCTAAATTCAAAGTAATCAATATGCTAAAAATTGTTTCAATTCCAATATTTTCTCCTTGAAAACAACATATCCGATCATATTTATATTTGAAATTCCGTTTTCTTAACTTGCAAATATGACAGCAAGTGATAATTGTGTACATGTGCTAAAACTGTGGGGAAGAAATTAGGAGAAATGAGCTTTTATGTGTACTATTTTATTTCAAGTGAAGTTCACTTGAGATCATGCTTGGTTTCCTCCTCATTGCTGCTGTCAGCTTACAAGTCACATAGCCTTCATTCTTCTGTTTCAGGCATTTAAAAGCGTGATTTTACCATACCCATAATTCAAGAGCTGATTCTGGCAGCTTACATCAGCAGTAGATTTGCTCACAAGAGCCCTGAAAAGCTTTAGCATGTAATGCTTCATGAAAATTCTGCACTCCAAGTACCTATTTACTGAACCACATTTCTGGATGTCAGACTCAACATGCACTTCCTTAAATGAGTTTTTTCCAACCTAATTAAAGAAAGCGTCTAATACAAATCTGTAAAATTAAATCCATGCTTGCTTAGCATACTTGAAAAAAAGCATCTTTCCAGAATCATCATTTTCATTTAACAACTTAACACTGGTTTTTGAGGAGGAGGCAGGAGAGAAGACTAATAAACACTAGTAAAAATCATGATATCTGTTCAGCTTCAATATTTTATTCACAGATGGCAATAAATCACAATGAATGCAGAAATTAATATAACAAATGACATTTTTCTTCCCCAAACTGGATGGAAAGGTAAACAGCTTTAAAGCTTGTAAGAACGTGCTTTTAACGATGGATCACTTGGGTTGTGCTTACGAGAAACATATCTCATATAAAGTATGATCTTCAGAAACATAGTATTGAAAATAAGATTTGAATGAATCCTTCAATTAACTTTTTACCAGTAAAATAAACATCCAGTATTTTTAATCACTGGTATGAACCTAAAACTTTGATATCAACACAAAAACTCATCAGTTCCCAAAGAGTTTTGACATTAAAGAAAGTTAAAACAGTTTTGTGTCCAAATTAATACGAATTTGTAACTTAATTTAAGTTCTATCCAGCTCAAGCTGGAAGCGTTCAAGCCAACATCACTGCAAAAAAAAATTCTAAATTTCTAGAGATTGCAGTAGCAAATTATCACATCTTAGGCAGTTTTTAAAGATTATATATGAAACCTATTGTTGAATTTATAAACATTTTGTTGACCCTGGCTGGATACCAGCTGCCTCCAAAGCTGCTCTATCACTCCCCTCCTCATCTGAACAGGGGAAAGAAAATAAAACAAAAGACTATGGGTGAAGATAAGGGCAGGGAGAGATCACTCACTGATTGCCATGATGGGAAAAACAGACTCCACTTTGGTAATAAGTTAGAAAATTTGCCCCATCAAAATCAGAGTAGAATAATGAGAAATAAACCCAAATCTTCAAAACACCTTTCCCCCATGAATGGGATCTACAGTCAGTTCATCACACATTGCCTCAATTGCTCCTTCCTCCTTGCGGGGAGAACTCCTCACACTCTTCCCCTGCTCCAGCATGGAGTCCCTCCCACTGGAGACAGTCCTCTACCAACTTCTCCAAACTCAGTCCTTCCCATGGACTGTAGATCTTCATGAACTGCTTGAGCATGGGTCCCTTGCAGGTCACAAACCTGATCCAGTGTGGGCTCCTCTCTCCACAGGTCCTGTCAGAAGCCTGCTCTAGCACAAGCTTCACAGAGGGTCACAGCCTCCTTCGGGCACCCACCTGCTCCAGCATGGAGTCCTCCACTGGCTGCAGGTGGATCTCTGCTCCACTACGGACCTCCATGAGCTACAGGAGGACAGCCTACCTCACCACAGTCTTCACCACAGGCTGTTCTGGTGCTTGGAGCACCTCCTCCCACTCCTTCTTCACTGACCTTGGCATCTGCAGAGTTACTGTCCTGTAAAGTAACTTTTTTCCCTTCTTGAATGTTATCCCAGAGGTGCTACCAGCATCACTGATGGGCTCAGCCTTGACCATCAGTGGGTCTGTTTTGGAGCTGTCTGGCACTGGCTTTATCAAACATAAGAGAAATTTCTAGCAGCTTCACACAGAGGGTGCCCCTGTAGCCCTCCTGCTACCAAAATCTGACCACGCCAACCCAACAAACTTCTTTTCAATCTTGCTTGCACATTTTTGCCTCTTTAGCATTCCCTTCAGCAAACAAACACAGCTTTCATTGAGCTGAGTGAGAATGAAAATTACTGACTCAGTACTGAACAGTATAAACACCGTCTGCTACTTCTGAAAAGTACAGTTCATCTTCACCTTCCACATAGTTGCTTTCACAAAACAACTGAGTTTTTTTGAATGGAGATATTGAATGGGAGGAAAAGTAACAGTCACTTGTATTTTTATTTGGAAGTCTTAGTAGGCACTATGCTTTTCCAGTGAAAACTGCTGTATGACTGAAAAGGAAAAACCTGACAATCCAAGGCATATATCTATGTCTGTCTATCAACAGGAAAGTCAGACGCTGTCTTCAGATTTGTTGATATAGTCCCATATCACACTGCAGTTAAACACCAAGGAAAAGGAGAACCAATACATCTGCCTAACACGTCATCACTAGCCAGTAGCTACTGAACGGCAGTTTCCAGAAATGGAGCTACAAATTATTCTCATTGCTTTTCTATTTATATTAGTTCCCTTTGCATTGTATAGCATTATTTTTAGCAACTATTTTCTATAGCAAAATCCTTTACTCCTTGAGTTGTAACTCGGTAAGCTTCTCTTCCACACACGTTTGTTTCATCTCTTTCATCACCATTTGCTCTGAAGTCATTCTTTTTTAGCCCTTTATTTTTTATACTGCATCCAGACACTAGAGATCAATGTTTTTTGTCTTCCAGAGAAAATCTATGTCTTTTTTAAGAGTGAATTTTTTTTCCATCTCTTCCTGCAGGAAATATAATATAATTTTATACAAAACAATGACCAGAAAAAGAATATAAAGAGATGTGAAATCAACAACTCTTCACCACAAGCCTCCTTACTAGATCTAAATCTCCCCGAATTTCTCTCAGCAGCTCCAGGCCCAAGATACGACTCCAATTCTCCTTTTTTCCATACCTCCTTAAGAGACACTGCTAAACTGACTTTGCTTCTTAGAAGAAGCTTTCTGCGATAGATATTTTAGAACAATGTTTACATACATAAATATTCCAAGGATCATTCATCTTCCAAGAACCCTGCAAGTAAAAGATACTCAGCATTTCTTCACTATTGATTTTGTAATGCTCTTTTAGCTTTTATTGCAGTATTTTCTTTAGGATTTCCCAGTTAACAAAGCCATATCACTATGCTAATAAAAGGAACAACCAGGAGGTACAAGTGGAAGGGAAATTTAAAGCTTTGACTGCTTGAAAATGGTACCATTTGACATTATGCAGAGAGCTTTGAAGGGTTCTCCAAGAAGACCTGTTCTGACAAGAGAAAATTGCAGAGCTGTGGCCTTCCATGCAATTTCATTTTCAATATTTACGTCCTACCAATTATTACTGAAAGGTTAACAGTCTGGTCAGAGTAACCACAGAAGGTCTGCTAGGCATCAGAGGTACTGCATATACGGAAACATATATCAATAATACACAGAAGAGGCAGTCTTGACATCCAGTAAAGCACCATTATGAAGCCATCGCTTCTCGAGGTGAAGCAAGAATCCACACAACGACCCTTCCCCCCCAGGAAACTGTCACATCCTTCCCAGGATTTCTGCCACAGGCATGTTCTCCCTAGAATTATGTTATTCCATTTTTTTCTGGGTCTTTTAATGTTCCCCCTTCTTCTTTTCTCTGTCCTGTATGTATGTAAGAGTCGCAGGCTCCCACAACACTACCTTCAAACTTCCCTCCTACAGGCACTGCCCCTTCTTTGACTCTTTCTTTTCCTTAATTTACAGTTGTCTTGTTCTTACCCTTCACCTGTCCTTATACTCTGTTCTCACACAATCTTCTTTCAGTGCAATCAACATCCTCAGAAACCTAGCTCCCCCTAAAGATTTATAAGCTTTCACTACCTCAAAATCTATCACGGCCAATAATATCAATCTTGGACTTGCAGTGTAAGATATTTCCCTTTTATTCCAACGTTCTTCAGGTGTTTGGATCTTCCACACCCCTTATGCCTCCTGATGTGTATGTGTGCACATATATGGATAACTTCCCTTGTCTGCCTGTTATCAAGAGAGATGACAAGGTAAAATGCAAATAGCAATCCATTTCGAGGAAGGAAAAAAAAAAAAGATGCTGGTGAAAAAGCAGAGATAAAGCACTATCTAATTCTGAGCTCATAAATTTGGATTATTTGCTGTCCAGCTAATCCTGAAACCTGCTTAGGGTTTTCCTGCACATCCACTCTCAGGGCTAAAGGGCAACTACACTTTGAGTAAGGATGCAGCAGTTTATGTTGAAACATTATTATCAAAGATAAAAATCTGCAGAGTATTCCACAGGGTGATGTATTTTATCTCTGATGAGACACAATGTGCTGTAATTATTTTGTTTGAAACAAGTATGCACTTTCGTATAGCAACTGGAGATGAATAATAAAGATAATTCTGAAAATTTTCAGGTTCTGTTCTTTCATGACAGTTTTGAGTGTTTGTATTACTCCCTTTAAAAGCTCCTTAATCCTTTGAATAGTTCTTACTATTGTGCTTATTACATATTAAGATTGAATTCTCCTACTAATTGTCTGCAGTGAAGTTCAAAAGGATTAGTTGCTATAGCAATACTTCATGTTGATTCAGAAATTAATGATAAAAGAAGTGGCAATTAGTACTATTAATTTTTACTAGAGAAATATGGGAAAGTGCTACAAGGCTGCTGGCCAAAAAAAAATAATAAAAAAAATAAAAAACCAAACCAAACAAACAAAAAAAGCAGTATGATTTTGCATAGGTGACCAATATAGAACTTGCAGCCATCAAAGCAAGCATAATGGATATTTCATGCTTCAGTATGTGCAGCATGAGTATTGCTGTCTTAATACCTCAAGACAGATCCAGTCTCTGTTGTGTTTTAGGAATTCCCATAAGATCACAAGGATGTGTCTCCTTTCATACATAATGGCACTCGATGGGACAAGATCCTCTACATTAGCATAAGGAAGAGAAATTTAATACTTTTCTCTGCAGATTTGACACTGTTCTTTCAGAGTTTTGCAGAGACCTTTCTTTGGCATTTTTAGTGAGTGCAAGTATGTTCATTCAAGACAATGACCTGCTTACTCTCATTCCTGAGTAATAGCCATGAAACAGATAAGTGTTTTCCAGGTCACATGAAACCAAACGAGGTAATTAATATTCTATAACAACACTACAATTATCTCACCAAATTATTTATTATTTGATTTTGTTGCAGCCCAGTACCTTCTACAAGGTATTTAAGGTTTCAGAGAGAATTTTCCTTTTTTTTTTAGGCTTGACTTGCTATTTAAATCCTATAAAGGATAGTGTGTCTCTGCATAACTGTTTAAAGTGTAAGGCTGAAGAAAGTGGAACACTTTCCTTCTTCAGTATGTATTTAGTAAGATTTTTTTTTTAATGTATGATTTGACAGCCTTAATAGTGTATTTCCTGCTACTAGAAACCCACATAATTACTGAACTCAAATTTACTTATTTCATAATGAAATGATGGAGGTTTTTTATAAATTTTTGTGGATGATAGATAGCATTTTTTTCCCCTTCAAAACTGTCATGTTTATATCCTTTAGATGTTATAGCTGATAGCTTCTCAACATTCCTGCATGAAAGTTCGAAGTTTCTCAAAACCCATTAATCCTAGATGCTGGAAGGATCTTCTGCTTTGGACAAGGACATACAAGAATAAGGAGGCTGCAGGACAATGTATGACATCACAACTCTATACATTTGACCTGAAAAGGGGTCCCTTCATATATCACGTGGAGCCTTAAAGGTCCGTGAAGAACCTTCAGCATCTGTCTCCTAATGCTGTCAAATAAGGTAGTAATGGACAAAATGTTCAACACAAACACAGCTAGAGCTAAGCAGGTAAACCACATTGCACAAAACCCCTTGGCCAACCACTGGCATTGAGATTAGATAATTTTCTTTAACAGAAGTCATGTACATACAGAGACATGCACTAGAAACTCCAAGCACTTTTTTAATCCCTTCCTTCCAAGTTTCTCAGTCCTCTATGAACTTGTTTGTTAGAGATAAACTTCTGACTTTTGTATTACAAGCTTTTGTATGTCACAATTAATCTTTTTCCCATGGAGATATACTGGGAATGCAGAAGGACAGATTATCATCTAAATATGGTGAGAGATTAACCTTACACATCATCACATAGAGTCCTTACCCAGAGGGGGAAAGAAAAAACAACCAGAAATACAGATCATTATAGAGCCCAATTCCATCAACTTGTTGAATTTAACTGGACAATTCTGAACCCCCTGGTCACATTCACTATGCCCACAAGAACTAGCAGAGCAGCCACAACTTCCTGGAGATCAAGTTTAGGAATAATGCTCACAACAGAGATCAACCAGACGGTTGGTCTGCATGGACTCTGATACTGTGACTATAGTGATGTATTGCACTTGGGTAAATGAACAAAACTTTGAATTTGCTTGCAGGAAAGTGTTCTAAATTAAAAAATGTTAGGTTTTTGTTTACTCTATCTTTAGAATGAAAGGACAAAAAACAGAAAAGGAAAGGTAATGGCATTGACAAGTGGCTGCATTTTTGAATAATATCCAGGAAAACACTTTCTGATTATCCATACCCTAGCTATATTATTAAATATTTCTCTGTTACTATCTCCATCAAGATTAATTTACAGAAGTATCAAGTTGCCTCTAGCTTTCATTCTAGCAACTGATTATTTATCATTTGTAATATAACTGACATCTTTTGTTTTTCCAAAGATTTTCCAACCATAGAAAAGACCTTGTCTTCAGTTTGCAAACATTTAATAAAGAAATTCACTTAAGCCTACCCTCCTTTACACCAACGGATGCCTGCAGCATGAGACCACACACTTAAAACATGCAAGAGGGTTAATCGTTCTAACACACAGCAATTTCAACATTTGACATTCAGGAGAATGCCTTCTCTTTTTGCCCTCACTGAATCTTCTAATCAGGGTTCCATGTACAAGGTTGTGTTACAGTGGCACTCAACCAAGGCAGCCTGCTCTTATCCTGTCTTAAAAGAAAAATAAGACAACTCCAGAGCATGAAGTCATAGTTTAATCATGGCACACCAGGCTTATACTAGATTTATTTATAATGTTTTGCACCCCAACACCATCAGGTACATAGTCTCGTATATGCTACAACACTGCTGGATGGACTGAGAGGCACAATTTGGGCTTCTAGAGGTGTAGGTGATGGACACTCTCCCAGCATCTCTAACTGACAGCTTCACACATTACAGCAGCCGTGCAGTCTGGCAGAATTTATATTCTTCAACTGAAGACACAGAATGAAGTTACAGGGAATGTAGCAACACTGTTGAATGGATTTGTAAAACAGACTACTTTTGGTGTTACCAGGCTCTTTCTTTTTATTCCAAGCTTACAGATCCATTTAAATATCTGTTACATATTCATAAAATATGGTACTTAAATACAGATAAGAATACTGAGATGGCACTGCATATCCTTCCCCACATATTTTTATCCATACTGTTCCTTATTTTAAAGCTTTATTATATATCTTCACTAAATGAAAATCTGCCATTACAGTATGCGACGCTATTAATATTAGTAAACTGTTCTATCATATTATGTACTAAACTAAGTAACCATGCATTTACATGCACTAAGCAGAGCTTTCATTGCCTTCAAATATTGCACAAATACTTTGCCTTATCCTCAGAACACCATCTCCTCTTAATGGTAAACAAGCTGTAATATGATAATGAACAATATTAATTAAGGTCATCCAGATCACTCAGACTTTTTCCAAGCATCAAGCACCTTTTGCACCCCTTTCTGAGTCACATAACGCTGCGTAAGCACAGGAATTGTTGGCACAAAGTACACATTTAGGCTGTCTGCTACAATCAAGACAAGAGAGAACAGGAGATATGACATATGAACCATAATGCTGTAGTATTCGTGTAGAAGAAATTTTTACCTTAGTCATCACAAGATTTTCTTTAGCGTTTAGGATTTGATCCTGAAAACACTGATAGCAGTAAGGCTAAAACCCAAATACTAATGCAAGAGAGGGAGGTTTGAGAGTTTTAAAGCAGTTATTATAGCTTTAGAATGAAGAGTGTAGTAAGTGCAACAATTTTTTACACCAGCTTACAAATTAACCAAGAGATTTTACTCCTTAATACTAATACTTAGAACTGTAATTTAAGGCACCATTGAGCACTGTGTGATGTTTCATATGGTCATGGCTGGTTTTCACTATGAAAACAACTACAGAGGCTGCTACTCTGTATAAAGCTGTTGGATGCAGACTATATTACTATGAGTAAGATGAATTTTTTTCAGTAACAAAGAAAAATGGACTGCACTTGACAATATACGGATATATGATACAAAGTATGCCATTGGCTCCCTCCAGAAAGTTACTATTCATCTACTTGAAAATGAGATGAATTTACACCTCGTGACAGTTTCTGTAATAAATTAGGTTTTATTTCTTTTGAATGAAACAGGAAAGGATAAAAAACCGAATTTCTGGGTTTGGTGGCAAAGTGCATCTGGTAGAAGAGGAGAACTTGCAACATGTTTTGATATAGCTGGCAGCAAGTCAGATGAATTTCATACCGGATTATCCCTGGAGCATTTTATTTCTTTGTTACTAAAATCCAGCAAAACTGCTACATTCAAAACAACCCAAGAAAATTGTTTTCAGTGTTTCAGCTCAAGTCAACTGATTCTTGTTTCCTAATGCTGGAGTTACTCTGTTAACATGCACAGGACACCAACGTAAAAACACATTACTCTGAACGAGATTCAGCACTGGAAAAATGTAGTCTTCATAGTGCTCTATGGGGCAATATACATAAAAGCTTCTGATAATAACAGAATTATATTAATTTTTTTTTTTTAAAGAAGAGAGCAAAAAACATGAAAACTTTTTTAGACACAACATCAGAAAACCCTGCAATACTTCTTTATTGCCACGGAAAATTGCTACTGTATGAGTGACCTGCTTGCTTTCAAGCTGAAGCACGTTTCTGAAAGCCACCAAACTAGGCTTCCAACGTGGAAAAAGCAGCGTTTCCTACTGCAGTCCTGGTCCAACACAACTAAGTAAACCAAATGCTGCCAGATTAAATATAGAGGTAGGCGAAATAAAATCAATATATCATTCACTAACTTCGAGGTGTATAGGTACGTAAACAAAAAAAGAAAAAGTAGCAATATTTCAGTCAATGTAGGATGTAAACACAAGAAAATATATCACTTGGGCAACATCCTCAGGACATATCCCGACTTCTGTTTGCTGTTTTTAAAGTTTCTCAACCTGTGTCAGCAATACTGAAGTTATAGTTCCTCAGTCTGCGACTACTTCTATATATGGTCAGCACAGATATTTGCTGGGATTTGCGTTTTTCCAAAGTAATCCCAGACAATCAAAAGCCAGTTAATCAGTAAGAAAACCCGCATGAGTGGATCCATAGCCCTTCACATGAGTCCCTTTGGGCTTCTCTGCCCCAAGACTTATACAGCAAATGGAATACTGCTAGTTATGGTTTTAAGTAAATACTCGGGCTCCGCTTCAGACACTCCCGTGGGTGCGCTGGCAGCGCACACCCTACCCCCCGCTACCTTCCCAAACTCCAGCCCGCACTCCGGTGTGCGATCCCCGTTGGATCCAGAAAGGAGCGGACACCGCTCACAGTCGCGGGGACGGTCAGCGACTGCCCTCGGGGAGGCCGCGCAGCGCTGCGCGCCCCCGCATTGCCCCCGCGGGACCGGCCCGACAGCCGGCGGCACGTCGAGCGCTGCCCCGGGGCTCCGGGGCGAGCCGCCGCAAGACAAGACGCCGCGCTGTGCGGCGGCGGCCCCCGACCTCTCCGACTCCGCGGAAGGGCGAGCCTACGGGTACCTCGCGGCGCTGCTCGAGGGGCGCAGCTCTCCCCGGGAGCGGCAGCTCCGCCGAGCCCCGCGGGGAGCGGGGCAGCCCCGCCGCACTCCGCGGAGCCCTCCGGCGGCCGCCGCCGCTGCGACCGCCTGAGCCCCCCACCCCGGGAGGGCAGGGAGCAGCGGGCAGGGGGTCCTAAGGCTCCTCACCCACCCCGCCGCAGGGACCGTGTCCCCAACTTTCCCCGCGGGGAGTCCCGCCGCGCTGCCGGCCCGGGCGGCACCGCACGCCGCTCCCCACCGCTGGCACAGCGCACGTAAGAGAGGACAAACAAACAAAAGCCCCCCAGACCCTCTCGAACCGGCGTTTCTCCTCCTTCCTACCTGCCCGGCTCCCGGCGACCCCGCAACGCCCGCTCCGCGCCGAGCGCTCCCCGCGGCACCCAGGTGGCGTTAGGAGCGCGCTTCCCACGGGCGGCGCGCCCCCGGCGGCCGGCACATCCCCCACCGGGCGCCGCCGGGAGGAGGGCGCTCCGCACCCGCCCGCGACACCGACACCGCCACCGCCGCCGCACCTGTGCCCGGGCAGCGGCACCGCCCCTTCAGTGCCGGCCCCCGGGTGGGCGGGGGCGCGCCGGGACCGCTCGCCCCGCGCCGGCCGCCGCCCTCCCCATGCGGCCGCCACGCGAGGGACACCCCGGCCGCGCCGCCGCCGCTCCGCTCATTGGCCCGAGCGCCGTGAGCTCACGGAGCCCGGCCCCGCCCGCCCGCCGCCGACCCCAGCCCGGCCCTGCCCGGCCCGGCGGGTGCCCCGGGGTGGCCCTGCGGGGACACCGCCGGCGGTGCCGGCGGCCACCGGGCGGCACAGCCGTGGCGCGATGTCGGACGGCCCGACGGCCCGCGGCGGCTCTGAGCTGGTGGGACACTGGTGGGGACGAGCGGGCGGGGGTCTGTCCGCAGCCTTTGCCTCGGGGTGCGGGGAGTTAAAAGCAGAGGGCTGCCAAAGCCATCCCTTGCAAACAGCCTGCGAAGTAGCAGGGACTCACAGAAAATGAGATTATGTGGCAAAGCCTTCTGTCAGTCTACCATGGTTTCTTCTCTCTTTTTTTTTCTCCTTTTTTTTTTCTCTGTTCCCCCCTCCCCTTTTTAAATCTGATTTTATTGGCTTTAATTGAGATATATGAGCACCTATTGCTTGAACACGGTGGTCCTATTTGTGGAGAGTAAATCGTTGCATATTAAATATGCCTCTTAATGAGGCATATAACATCAACCAAATCACGTATCATTATATAGCTCCATAATATGTATTAATATGGTATTTATTCATTACTATCAACTTTTCGAAAGGCCTGCTTAAAATATTCTCCCCTCTCAGCTAATCAAGATATGCTACAAACTCACAGGAACCCAAATAATTTATTAATATATGCTTATACTCAATTAAAATATGTTGTATCAGAAAAACATAAGAAATCTGCATTTTAAAAGATGCTGTAAAAGTATGTTATAAATTATTGCATCAAACTGAGGTGTCTCACACTGTCGTGTTTCTTCTGTTGTAAAAGATTAATAAATTTAACTTGAAATTATTCAACACAAAGAAAGTTCAGCACTTAGCACTTGTTTTTGTGGGCTGCATTCCTCGCCACCAAGTTGCTATGGCATAAAGGAGCAGGATGTGTTCTGCTTGCCTGCTTGTGTATTTCTTGGCTACATGTAAGAGAAAAGTTTACAAAGTAGTGCTCTGGAGAATATAAACAAAACAGCAGTATGTCCTTTCAAGGGCACCAATCCTCCATTAATCTTACAAATAATATTGTTTCAATTATCTACTACATTCAGAATGAAATTTTAAAAACTTGGACGTCCATCTTGCACCTCATGTATTCAGGATTACCTGCCCACTATCCCCTGACAACAGGGTTTTCACAGAACATACCATGGGATCCTTAGTGACAAATGGTTATGACCAGAGACTGTGAAAAAATATATAGAAATTTAGGTACTAAATTTTCAACACTTAGAAAGAAAAATTGTTAGTCTGCTGACTTTAAATTAATTCAATGAGTAATTCACAACACTCTAAAAAATACCAGTGGGATGAAAAAGCAAAACCTGAAAACTATTTACGTATTAAAAAAATTAAAGAATTTGGGTGTGCAAAGATTCCTCTGCTTTTGAGCTGTGGGTGTATTTCTTTACTGCCCACCTATGCTTGTCCTTTACTTTGCATCTCAAAATAGCATCAGAAATAGAACCATACCCTGCACTACTAAGCTGGGGTTTTGGTGCAGCCGCGAAAACCCATGACTGAGTTGTCTCAGGTGACCACTCACAGTGCAGTTGTCCTTGGTGTTTCTGCGCCTCAGCTGCCGAGGGCTCAGAACCCCTACATGTCAGAGATGAGCTCACAGGGTGCAGCCCTGGCTTTAGGATTATATTAGAAATAGTGTACTTTTTTTTATGCCACTGAGGATGTAGCTGCAAATTTGACTCTTTTCCTCTTTGTCACTTGTATTTGTGTAAGCGCTTCCCAGTTGTGAGCACAAAAAATATAGCTACAATGATCTCAGGTTGAGGTGAAAAATATTATTAACATATAGACCACTCATATGGGGGAGAAAAAAAACCTCCAAATGGTAAGTTACAGTATGATTAGACCAGGGTCAAAAAATACATAGCTTTGTAACTACCATAACCTCATTAATTTCTGAGATTGTGGCAAAACTCATCTATGTACATAACGCAGAATGTATTTTAGAAAATACATTCTTAAGATTCAAAGCAAGCTGAGATCAGCTTGGCTTTGAATTTGCCATGTTTTAAGACACGTATCAATACTATATAAGTCAGGGCTCAGTTGCCTAGTAAAATTGTGTAACATAAATATATTTAACCTTGAGTCATGCAAAATGAGTCTTTAAAGCAAGCATATACACACAAAAATCAATGATCCTAGAAAACACATATAGGATAATGTCTTGTATAAAGAAGTAAGTGTCAAGGCAGCAAGGAAGTGTTTAGGGAAGCCTAAGGTATGGGAATAAATCTTTCAGGGACACTGCTAAATAACATCCTTTACAGAAAATATCCATTGATTTTAACAAGATCTTTGGCTGAGAAGAGATCAGAGGTTCAAACCTGAACAATACAGCTCCTAGGTATAATATAGGTCTTTACAATATATTCCTAAGAAGGGACAGAGGTGAAGATATATTAGAATACTGTTGGTTTTTTGGTGTGTGGTTTTTATTTTGAGTTTTTGGGCTTTTTTTGGTTGTTTGGTTTGTATGTGTTTTTAACTAGGAAACATTAATTGATTATTTTTATGAATAAGAAGCAAATCTGGCATCATAAGTTGCACATCTCTCAAATCTTAACTTATTTCTCTTTTCACTGAGCAATATAGAACTTAACTGCCATGTGGGATGCCCCTGTAGGATCAAGACCAAGTCACCATGAGCATTCCAGCCCTCACAGAGAACAGCACTACAAGAAAGGTGGGGATATACAAGTGAGCACCATGCAGCTGGACAACTGGACAAGCAATCCACAATATACACTTTTTGTTGAGGACCACTGAATTTGCATCCACGTCTTTGTTGATATTGCTTCTGCATCCTTGACTTACTGTTCTTTTTCTGCCTCTGTTCATGGCACTGCAGTTCCCAAAGTATGTGCAGTCATCTTCTGGATACACTGGGGTTGTGTTATTTGCAGCTCAGACACAAACAAGCTCATGTAGAAATCAACTCAGTTATCTCTGTTGAGCACTCCTTAAAGTTATCCTTGAAGGACCTTCTTGGACAACACCACTTCCTTGCCTGTGATCTCATTTGTCACATAGAATCAGAAATCATGTAGTTTCATTCAGAAGATCATATGATTAAGATCATCTTTTACATTTTGCTCCTGTCCTTTTTGCTCTTCTGGAACAGCAGATCCTCATGTCTGTAATAGCTAGGAACTTCTAATTTTAAGCCTCAATTTATTTCTGAGTACTTTATTCCCATTCGTCTTGTCTGACAATAGTAGCCTTGACTTGAGCTAGCTCACCATTCTCCTGTGTTTTAATATCTTTATAGTGTGCCCTCCCTACTTTAGCTATTCTAAACCTGTGCTTTCATGGTTTTGTTTCTGAGTTGAGTTTCCTTCAATATATATGAAATTATATACCAGTTTTAGACAAGGTACTAAATACAGCTAGCTAGAAAGAGCTCAGAAGCGGTGAGAGTGCCCTGAAATGTAAGCCATTGTCCACTTTGCTGCTTTCACTGCTACATCACATTTCTGGCTAATAGTTACCTTGTGGCCAACATCCAGCGCACAGCAGAAATTCCTGTATTTACCTTCCACATGTATTATCCTATGTTGCCTCGTTGTATTTCTCACTTTATGCACTACTGTGATCTTATGGTCACTCCAATTTTTTTGTCTTATCACCAGATACTCATCAGTCAGCATTAGCACTGCCTCTGACCATCATCTCACCAACAGCCTCAGCTGGCAGATCCTCCCTTTGGTCAAGGCCAAGCAACTGCTGCTCCCTTCGGAGTTTCATGAGCAGTACGCATCCAGCCTGATGGTTTGTTAGCACAAAACACCTCATTGTCTTCACTTTGGCCAATGCCTTACTGTATTGACATTCTTGTACTAATCCTCATCCTCTTCAGCTTAACTAACAATTCCCCATGTGTCACTGTGCCAAAAGCTTTACTGAGTGCCAAATAGATCAAGTCTGAAGAATTACCCTTGTCAAGAAAATTATTTGTCTTGTCTAAAAAAAAGGATCATGTTAGGCACAATCTTCTCAAACTGCCTTTTATCTGATTTTCATCATGTAAATCAGTACAAACGACATACCACTCCCTAAACTCAGGTGATCCTTGCAGTGCAAGCAAAATCAAAATCACGTTAATGGCTTATGATCAGGGTCACACTAAAGCCAGTAACTAAGCACAGCTGGAACAATGAGAAGCAATTTTTGCAGTTTTCCTAACACCTCTAGAGAATATGGCTTCATTCATGTTTCATAATTGTTTCAGAGAATGTCTGATGAGGATGACAGTGGTTCACAATTTTCCAAACTGATAATTTCAAACATTATTGGATGTAACAACTGTCAGTTCATTTGTGAGAAAAACGTATGCAATCAGAAAAGTGTGCTTGGATGGAGCATTTTCTACACAAAGCTAGTTTAGTCAAGACTGAAAGTCAAATTTTAGGCCAATTACTTGGTAACATAGTAATTTGATTTTTATAGCACTTTCCTTTCACATAATGGGGAACACTTCCAAAACAATTAATTAATCCTTTAAAGACATCTGTAAGCCTTACATAATTATTTCCAAATTTTGAAATTATGCAGTAGCAATAGCAGATCTAACAATGAGGTAAGTAGAAATGAAGTTGTCTTTCATAATGTGATACAACAAAAATCTAACACATCGCCTTCCTCCTCCAGTACCTGTTAATGCCCAGCAGGAGTATAAATTTCCTCTAACAGTAGCTCTTCCCTTTAAAACCAGAGTTTCAATAGCTCATTTTTCAGTGTTGTAATTTCCCGTGTTCTTTTACCTTGCTTGTTTTTAGCTTCCACCTCTTTATCTGATGGGAACAGACTCTTAAGAATGCCTCCCCTCAGGCTGGGCTGGACACTCTACACAAGATGGGTGAAGGGAAACCACATGAGGAGAGACTGAATTTTCTTGAAGGGGTGGTTGAACTCTTGAGCTGGAGGGTTGGAAATCTGTGGCAACTCATGGGCCTCTTGCCCACACAGAAGGCTATGTTGCCAAAATACAACCGGTATAGGGACTAGCATGGAGCCCGAGAACTTCATGACAGGATCCAGCATTTCCTTTCCTTTGTGTGTGCGTTGTTGGTTTTTTTTCTCCTATACTTTTTATTTTCCATGATAGCTTTACACTGCTCCTCATTTATTGAACTACAGAAATTCTGCTAATGTGGCCATTTTCTCATGATGAGACCCATATTCCTGCAGAGGCCGTAGCTCCAGTCCTTAATCATTGTTCAGGGTCAAAAGAATAGACAAGGAAAACAAAGGGAGAGTGAAGAGGAGGATTGTACAGTTTTCCTGGAGAAAAGGTGTTGACTGTTTTACATAACAAATAGAAGCATTTGCAGTTATTCTGAGGGAAGGTTTTGCAATCAAAGTAGTTAGAAACTGGAAACTCATTTTGGTAGATACACTTTTCAAGGGGTTGGGTTTCCATATTCACTCAGGGAATATGATCCAGAATGTCTTCTTAAAAATATTTTAAGTTAGGTGGGGAAATAAAAATATTTTGTTATTTGACTTGGCGAAAAAATTAGATTTGTAAAATACTAGCATTTTTAGCTTCTAGGCAATGTTTCAGAGTTACTAAAAGCTATAATAAGACATATATCAACCCCCCTCAACTGCACAGAACATTGAAGCGCACAAAATAAAGAAGACAAGTTTAATGAGGTAGGAAGGCTCTCAGTGCCAACGTAGAAATGCAAAAAGTAGATCAGCATTGAAGTCTCAAATTGTCTCCTGTTGGAAAGTGAGTATGCACAGGCTACTTAGAAAATAAAGGATGCACTCCAAGCTGATAGAGGCATGGTGTTCCCAAATAAAACACTGCTTTTTAGCATGTAGTCCCATCAAGGCTTTTCTTTGTTGGTAAGCCTGTAAAAGCTACAGATCTGGTGTCATTATGGAGTTGCATCACATTTAAACATTTCTGGTTACTGCAGACAGAGCTATTTAATACTGCAGAATAAAAAAAAAAAAAAAGAGTTGAAAAAATAGAATATCACTGTAGTAAAAGACAGATCAGTAACTCTGTTATGACTCAGTAGCTCACAATAAATTATTTAAACAACTTGAGCTCAAGAATGACCTTTCAGCCATTGTAAGACAGGAAAAATATTTTCCTCTCTTAACCTCCACAATTCAAATCCCACTTCTTCCATCAAAATCAGATGACCAAGATGTGGGAACTTGGTCATTAATCTCAGACTGTGAAGTCCTGACGTGTCATCAATCAAGTTTGGATGATGACAGAGTAATGGAGGGATTGGGAGAGGGTCTGCTGGGCAGAAACCAGAGGCTTGGCATACATTTCTAAGCATTTGTCACAGAATATTTTAAACTGATTAAAAAATCCCTCAGATTATTTAGGTTGGTAAGATTCAGGTCTTGAAGAATATATTTTAATTGATTCTAACTTCTAAAAATAAACGTTAGGTAAATATTATTCCTATTGTGTGGACATCCAGTGCTCATCAGAAATGCATAGGTCAAGCTCCATTACCTCAGAGTGTCTGGATAACTGCATTCCTTTCAAATCTGACTCACTTCATATGCTTTTAAGAATAGATCATGCATTCGTAAAATGGGTCAAACTGTGCATTTAGGACTCCTCTTACCTCCTCTGTAAGGTGCAGGTGGTGAGATGCTGGTGGGGTGTGTTTCAGGGGCCTCTGCAAGGAGAGGCAGGAGCCTCCCTGAGCTGGGCACAGACAATTCCAGCCAGTTCCAAGGTACTCACTGCAGGGTTCAGCTGAGCCCTGCAGCTGTGCTGGGGGTGCCTTGGGGAATGCATGTTTCAGAAAGGGCCAAACACCTCATGTTTTTAAAAACTGTACCAACAGTGTGAACAGCAAGCTGAGAGTAGCAGGATGGGGGGGAGGTGCTTCCGGCACCGGAGCATGGTTTCCCTGAAGCCCCTGGGGAGGGTTACACAGTGGCAGGTGGCCATGCCCTACAGGACCTGCAGCCCATAGAGAACCCAGGCTGGAGTAAGTTCGTCCTGAAGGACAGCAGCCCTGGATGCCACAGGCTGGAGTAGGGAGCAGTGCAAGGAGGATGGAGCAGCAGAGGAGGGCTGACATAGACTAACTACAATTCTGACCACCTGTGCCACCCTGAGTTGGGTGAAATAGGAGCTGGAAATAAAGGGGTAAAGTTGAGCCTGGGAACAAAGGCTGAGGGATGGGGGAGGGTGTTTTAGTTGCTTTATTTGTCACCATACAAAACTGCTAGTAATTGACAATAAATTAAAGTGATTCTTGCAAAGTCAAATCTGTATTGCTCATGAGGGGCAACAGTGAGTGATTTCTCTGTCCTAACCTGCAAGCTTTCCATTTTATTTTCTTCTCCCTTCCTGTGTAGGAGGGAATTTAAGAGAGAGCTGCTGGATAAGTGTCTGGCAGCTGTCCAAGGTCAACCCACCATGTCTCTATAGGTGAATTTGCAGTGCTGCTAGGGAATCTATGTGGACAGCCACTGTGGTGGTCTGTACGTACTATGTGGGGAAAAGCCAGAACATCTAGTGGTTTATTTGGTGCTGTTTTGGAAAATACCTTGAAAGAATGAAATTCAGTAGTTTTGTGGGACTAAAAGTTAATTATGGAATAGTCTCACACGGATATCCATTCATTTATCCTTAGTATCTCCACACCTGAGTTACTTTTTCTGTTTAAGCCAACAAGATTTTTGTTTTTGACAGGTTTAAGAAAATGAAAAGGTGTTTCTGCTGTAGTGAGTTAAAAAGTTGTTAGGGTTTTTTTGTTATTGTTGTTTTAGGTTGTTTTGTTTTGGTTTTCTTTTTGGTGTGGTTTTGCTTTTTATTGTTTTTTTTTTTGTCCAGAGATAGTTTTTCCACTAATGGAAATTGATTGAGTCCAGTTCTCATATAGAGAACACACTGAGGAATTTTTCCAGTGGAGTATCAAATGAGCTGGAGATACTTCACATTGCAACAGAGACAAGTCGGTCCTCTGCCAATTCATGTAACTTCACCTCTATCATGCAGGTAATATTTTTTGATCACTGACCTGGAAATTTTTCAAAAAGTATGTGTTTACTACTCCTTATATTAAATAATTCACTTTCCATTACTTTGCTTTTGCTAGAAACAATGAAAAAAACTATAAACTGTAGGAATATTTTGAATGTGTAGTGACTTGCACAGAAACTGTGAGAAGAGGAGTCAGTCTGGAAGGTGTACCAAAGTATACATATAGCAAATCTGTGGCTATGTGACTGCAATGTTAGCCAGGATTTCAGCACATCAGCAAAGTGTTCTGTGATAACATCAGATTAGACCAAAACACGGGAACTCTTCACATTAGTACCTAGAACATGATACATGAAACTATATAAATATGATAAAAAGTGCGATTAACTTAACACTCATATACATCTTCTGTTTCCACGATATCATAATAGCATGGTAATACTAACTGGGAATGGTGATGCTGGATGCTGAAGGGAACTCGTCTTACTTACTCAATCTTTAGTAAATGCTACTGATATCTGAGTGATAGTGAGGAGTGGAAAAACATGGAAAAGTTTAAACCTATTTTAAACTATGTATCTATGAATTAAGTAAAGGGTGATGGGAATGATAACATGAAGCCAATTGTGTCCTGGGCTGCATCAAAAGCAGTGTGGCCAGCAGGTCAAGGGAGGTGATTCTGCCCCTCTACTCTGCTCTGGTGAGACTCCACCTGGAGTGCTGTATCCAGCTCTGGGGAACCCAGCACAGGAAGGACATCGACCTGTTGGAGTGAGTTCAGAGGAAGACCACCAAGTTGATTCAGAGGGATGGAGCGCCTCTTCTATGAGGAAAGTCTGAGAGAATTGGGATTGTTCAGCCTGGAGAGGAGAAGGCTTTGGGGCCTAATTGTAGCCTTCCAGTACCTGAGAGCAGCCTACAAGAAAGATGGAGAGAGACTGCTTACAAAGGCTTGTAGTGACAGGACAAAGGGGAGGGGCTTCAAAGTGAGAGTAGGTTTAGATTAGACATTAGGAAGAAATTCTTTACTGTGGGGTTGGTGAGGCACTAGAACAGGTTGTACCAAGAAGCTGCAGATGCCTCATCCCTGGAAATGTTCAGTTCCAGGCTGGATGGGGCTCTGAACAACCTCATCTAGTGGAAGGCCTTGGGAAGGTGTTCCAACCTCCAAGGGAGGATGATCTTGGAGGTTGCATCCAACCCAAGCCATTCTGTTGATTCTATGATACTATGAAAGTTGCTTGTATATACTTTCAAAGTTTGAAGGCAAGCTCTATCAAAACAGAGAAAACATTAGTTGGCCGTTAATGTTCACTGCTTGCACCTTCCAATCTTCAATGCTCTTGTGCAGTGTTCCTTTCATCTGAGTGAGGCTGTTGCTGATTGCTGATTGCTGGGAAGCTTGAGCCTGAGTAGAAGTTTGTGCTCTCCTAAAATGAGTACCATTGAACACATGAAAAAAATTCACACAGCTTCAAGAAATATTTCTGGATCACATTTGGAACTGCTCCTTATCTTCTCCAAAAGCTAAGGTTCAAGGGAGAAAAATGTGCCACCTGCAATTCCTATTTTCTTACTTTTGGGTCACCAAGGTTTACAGAACAATGGGGAGGCAGAAATCCCCTTCTGGAGATGCCTCCTTCTTTCCCCTCAGAAATTTTCTGCAGGGTTCTCTGTTTTACCTGCCCCTGCCTGAGAGCATACCAAGTGTGTGGAGGACTGGAGCCTGTATGGTGTGTTGTCACTGTACACCAGCTGCCTGTTATTCAAGAAATGTTGTAAAACATCTCAGGGAGTCTATGACTAACACAGTTTCAGTAATGATCCAGAAACAGGCACTAGAGCAGGAGTCAATTAGCAGCCACCTGACAGCACCAAAGCGAAATGGGAAGAGCCTGTGTTTAAAACCCCACGCCTTTTCCAATCCACACAATTCACATTCATCACTTGCTGTATAAAAGCAGGCACTTAACTGTTTGATTCTCTAAGTGCAAAGCCAAAGCAAGGCAAATCTTTTCATCTGCTTTGTAGTACAAACTGCTGCACTGTCCTATACAGCTAATTAAACCCACATGATTTTCCAATTCACTCAGTACAGGAAAATGTGTATTTTGGTGCCCTATCACTTCAAAAAAACATGTCATCCTGCTGATTAGAGCGCAATAAGTACAGTCCTGTTGAGATCTGAAAAAAGAATGAACAATAATGGTTGACCTCCATCATCAGGAGTCTTAACAAATTCTCACAGAAGTCCCCTGAGGTATAGTTAGGTGCCATCTCTGTGGCAAAATCCCTGCAGTTCAACAGTGTAGGAAAAAGATTTGGCAGCTTCCCTAAGATCTGTACATTCAAGTGGAAATTATTCATAGGGGAAATTTGGTCTGTGTGGCTGAAGTTATTTCCAAGGAGTCCTGCAAATTGCTTGATCCTGGGCTGGGGCAGCCAGGAGAAACAGTGGTCTCTTGAAAGGAAAGATGGAAAGAGGCAGGAATGTGGAGACCATTTTTTTCATAAGATCATGGATTAATAAATGAATATTTGTGATCTATTTTGAAGACTCTGAATAAAAAAGGCGGTGTGAACAACCTAGAAGTGCTGAAGTTCCACTCTTCTGAATTTGCAGTATAATTAAATTTATGGGAATTATGCAGTCAAAAGGTTCACAAATCAAGTTGTTGGGGATTTTTTTAAACAAATTTCAATTTGAGCCTAATTATCTACTTCAGAGTCAGTAGTGAATTTTTCATACTTTTAATGTGCATATTCATATGCAAAAATTGTTCCTATAAAATAATATATTCTGCAGCATTCCAGCAGATATTTTAATCACTTAGGATAATTGATCAAGAAACTCACAGATTTGAAAAGCACTTTGCACTAATGCAGAATAAGATTCAGACAGAGAGTTTGTCACAGTTTATATAAAAAAAAAAAAAAAACAACAAAAAAAACCCCAAATGAAGATGGAATTTTCTCTTCTTATTTTTTTTTAATTTTATTTTGCTGTGTTTGTTATGATTTGACTGATCCTATCTTCTACCTTCCCACACATTTTTGCTCATGGTGACCTCTTCTCAAAGTTGGATGCAGATTTTTTTCTAGAGGTTATTTTTGTACAGGGTATATACACCTGTGAGAGAAGATTGACAATTTTCCTCTTTTTTTTTTTAATCCTGAGCATTTTAAAAAGTGCAAGCAAATGCTTATGCCAACACAGACATGGAATTATTACACACTAGTGTTAAACAAGAATCTCACTAATAAATGTGCAATTCTATTGTGTATTTTTGTAAATATTTGGTTTCATTGTTTGTGAAGCCAAGGCCTAAAATGTACATATTTATACTGATAAGCATGCATATGTTCAGAGATCATGGTCAGTTAAAAGGTAGGAAAGGAACTACTCCAAATTTACGTATTAGTAGATAGAGACTGCTAGATATGGAATGTTAATTGAAAAAGACAAAACATGGAGTTATTGAATTAACTGTTCTGATTAACTTCCTTCTTTATTGTGTTCATAATTCTTATAAAAAGGACCTTTTCAGAAGCATTTGAGGAAGCCCTCAGGAAAGTAAATCCTGGATCCTGAGGTAGTAGCAGGAGTAATGAAATTTCACATTCTGTAGAAATGAAAGAACTCTCTACCTTGTAGAGCCTTTAGTTGTTCCATTGCAATATTATGGACTTAACTGTAAATGTAAACATAATGATTTAGTGTAATACACTCTCTTATCTTTTGCCACAGCAAGAATATTAAGTATTCACTGAAGTGAAGAATGACTGGAAAACCTCTGACTTTGTAGCATGTCTAAAGAACTCCTGTCAGTACAAGTTATACTACATGAACACACACAAATAAATATGATTTGAGAGCAGTAGATTAATGCTGCACATAACACTGTGTAGTTCCATAGGCCTATGAAAGTAGTTCTGAAGAACTGTAAGCCTGACAGAGATCAAAGTTCAAATACCAGAGAAAACATGAAGGAAGCAAGTAAAAGGATGAGCCTATGAAGGGCAGCATTTTTATATCACCTCCCTTAATACGGAGCTTCCTGGGCAGATGTTCAGAGCAGGCTGCTCGTGGAATTTTTCCTACTATGCTTGTGCTGCTACCCTTCATTTTAATGTTCATTCATTTAGTCACCCTACAGCTGTTAAAAAATATAAGATTATATAAAATAATATAAAATATCCTTCAGTGAGAATATAAAATCAGTAAAAGCTTAGGAAATGTGAGAAACTATCATAAGCAGCATACATTTGACTTCATTTTAGTTATGGTAATAGGAAATTATATGATAGGGAACCATCAAACAGTAAATGTTTCAGAAGCAAAAAATGAGCCAGGATAGAGACCACAAAGGTAGTTTAGAGATCTTATCTTTATATAGAGAGAGTTATCTTTTTATATTAAAGGTGGAGATTTATTTACTCTAAAAAGATTAATTTTATATTAATAGCAACTAAATGTTTATTCCAATATAGTGTCTTTCTGACCTTGAAGCTATGTTCAGACTGAGATTTTCCATCATGCATACCCCCCAAACCTTTAATACATAAACTCTAACTTAGATAACCTCTAAGTTAGGTAAGGTTTTCTTCCTTCATAGGTTAGTAATTTTTTTTTTGAGAATTTTCTAATTTTAAACATAAAAGTTTGTTACATATATCTTCCTTTTCATCTATGGTTTGCGTATTCATACATAATGTGAATTTCCTATGTAGTGCAATTTTGTGTTATACTCTTTTTTATTTACTATATTGTATTTCTAAGTCATATAATAATTTAACCATGTGTCCAGCTGATGTTCAGCGTTACTCATCACATTATAAAAGCAGAGATTTCTGTGACTTTATTGGGGGAAATATTCTTGTGTTTTTCTCCTGTCTTGTATCCCAGGTGTCAGTAGAAGCCATATTAACATGACTTAAGCCTTTTAAAATGATTCAAAAAGTGTCTGATATGGGACAAAGAGTATTCTTTACTTTTTTTCAGAAATTATACTTTACTGTCTCTTAATGAAACTAAAGACAAATATAAGTTGTGATAGACTGAATCTTAGTATTAATCTCTGCTCTCAGATCAGAAATAAAATCTCATATAGATCATCAGTAATGCTTCCCTTTGATTTCTTAACTGTACAGTATACCAAAAATGGATAGATAGGTAGAAATACAGAAAAAACAGAACAAAACTCAAGATGCCCTTGAGTGTGTCCTTGAAAAATGCTGTATCTGTACATACCAAGGAATTGTTACAAGCACAGAAGCTGGTGTGGCCAGGACTTCCCATGTTATTGCTCAGTCCTGGTGGCGCTGGGCATGAGGCAGGGAGATGGTGCTAGAGTACATTTATTGGTTAGCAAGCAGTCAAGAAAGGTCAGAGATGTCATGGCAGCATTTGAGTTCTTGGACAGCCATTATATGACTACCTGTAACAAGTTAACAAGTGTTATAAAGGCCTACTTTTAAAAACTCGGTATCATCCATTTCAGGGCTAGACTCATGCTGAAAATTCTTATGTGTTCAAAAAACTTGATTATCCAATTGCATGTACATAAAAGTCTTTATTTTCTCTTCTAAATAATGACTTTGCATAAAAAGTCTACTTTTTCTATTATCTAAATGACTTTAGTCATAAAAAGCTTAACTAAAAGGCTAGTCATCTTTATGTTAAACATTTTCTGAAAGAACAAGATCCTTTTTGTTTGCAGCAAAGGTAACCTTCAGTGGCAAATAAAGAAAAAAGTATTTAAGAAGCTATCAACACGGATCTGTGCTATTTCTAATAATTGTAATTGCTGTAGATTGGTTAATTTACATAGATTACATAGAGCTGTTAAAGATATATGCTATTTTCCATTGATTTAATTTTTCTTCACTGCTTTTTGCTTTATTTATATCTTCCCAAAGTAAGTGCGAGATATTAAATTAAAAATGCAACAATTCATGTCTACTTGCCTGTACTTAACTACACAAGACAGGCAGGAATCAAGCTTGCAGTCATCTAGGATTTTTCCTGCATGAGAAAAATGTAACTGCACAGCTGTGGCCATGACATAAGAGTTTATTTAGGCTGGATTTTAGCAGAAGTAATAACAAGCACAATAAGATAACAAGCAGATTATTTTAGAGGTGTTAAAAATTACTGTCCATGCTTTATTTGTGTACAAAGTGTGTAGAAGCAGAGTGAAACCACCGAGCACTCCCTGTTTTGTCTTTCTTGGGAACTAACCTCAATCTCACTGAAGCCAGGAAAATATTAAGGCAACCTCAATTTTGGCTCAAAGCCAAACTAGCTGCTGAAAACTACAGACATCTCCAGGAGGGATGTGTGAACAGCTAGCACCAAAAATCAGTCTTGCAGCTGTAAAATAAAACTAACTCATTGCCATGTGAACCTCCAGGAAGCTGGAAAGTAAAAAACTCAAGGAATTAGCTCTGAAGTGGAAACAAATGTGTGATGAAACTGCGAAGTTAGTGACATTTCATTGGCTTCATCAGGAAATTAAGGAGCAAGGAAGGCATTTCAGAGTGACTCTTTGGAGATCCTGTGAACTTTGTGTTCCATAAACCAGCTTTTAGTGTTTCCTCTGTGCTTACCTTATGACTATAATACTGTATCCGGTTTTATATTCTTTGTGGAAAAGAACTCCATCTCAGACTCTGGAGATCTGCTGTCAATGTCTTGCATGCATTTTGTTCCAAGCTATGCCAATTAACTCTCTGTATACTGTGGTGTGTTCATCACATCCCTATCAGATGTGTGTCATTTTATGTGCTATAGTCTAAATGAATCCAGAAATAATTCCATCTTCTTGTCAGCGGAGCAGACACTCTTGTCACCCCTTGCCAGTTTATACATCGGTTAGTAGAAGCTGTGTGAGAAAGCAATGAACAATCATTGGGATTAATTAAGTAAAGTGATTAAAATAAATGAATGTCATTGAAGGAATCATATATTGAGTTGTTACTAAGAGCAAATTGTTTCAGCGTTGTGTATTCTTAGAAAGTTTGTCATGAATGCATCTGAAGGTATGTCCTGCTGTTGATAAGAGCCTGCATGGAGATGGAGGATACCCTCAGCAGGGAGCATGTTATATACTCCAAAACCGCTAGCTCTGTGTCTTTCAGTTCACCTGGTCAGCTGAAAGCCATATCCTTTTGGGCACTGAAAACTCTTGTTTCATGAATATATAGATGACTAGGCATGTAATGGTGTTGGTTGGCCAAATTTGCTGTGTTTTTCTGGTATAACTTAATTTTAATGGGAAGATGTGTTTCTTGGCAAACTTTTTTTTTCAGAATGTGCTTGCATTCCTTGAAAATCTTTGATGCGAAATGCAAAGGAGGAATTCTACTTTGAACTTTTAACCTTTTCTTTTAAGTTTTCAGTATTTTTTTTTCTTAACGTTTTTGGAGGTTTAGTGTTTTTTTTGTTTCCAAAGAAAACAAATAAACAAAAAAAATCAGTAGAAATAATCTTTTTAATGGGTATTTTCTGCAAGAAAACCATCACACCATTATGCCTAACCAGACAGAGATGTCAAAAGATGTCAGAGATGTCAAGGTCATCTTGCAAGTCAAGGGCATAACTGAAATAGAATTTCTATCTATCTGTCTATTCCTTTAAATATGAGCGTTTGATTTCCAGGTACTCTGAATTTTTTCCTTCTGTCTATGTGTCATTCTTTAACTCCTGTTCTAATCCATCAAATATACTCTGCTCCCAGTTTTTAGTTAACTCATATAATTTATCTTCACCATTCATCAAAGTCTGTAGTATGGTTTTCATACTAAGTATCTCCTCTGGCAACAATGACTTTGCTGAAGAAATTCTGGCAAATGCTGCCTTATATTTTTTTGCTGTATACTGTATTAAATCATATTAAAATCGTGCAATCATTTAATCCCCTTAATATATTTAAGATGCTCTTCAGGATCTGAATTCTGTGTTATTACTGCAATACACAAAAACTTCCTTGTTTTACTGATGATAGGGAAGTTGTACTTGAAGATGTTATTTTATGAAATCTGAGCATGACAAACTTCCTTGTATTACTGCTATTGTGGAAGAATGTAATTCTTTGTAAATATTGAGCGCATCTGAGTATTTGAGGTCACAACCCCTTGCACATGATTGTTGTATAATGGACATTTGGAGTAATTTATCATTAATGATTGTTCTTTTTTATTAATAAGTTTTATTGCTCTTAACAGAAGTCCTTATATTTCATGTGAGAGCAGTGAGTCCCGGGAATTTGAACACTATACTGTCCTGTGGCAGCAAGCAATTACAATTTGGCATTTGTGGGAAGACACCTGCCAATATCACTCACCTGATATTACTAAAGCAGCAATAACAAAAGACAGCAATGAAGAAGAGGGTAAAGAAAGTTGTTATTGCTTGCTTTACTGGCATGAAAGCAAAGCAAGCTACATGGAAAGAGGCCAAATGGTTACTCACAAGTAATACAGTAGGTAGTGTGAATGGCTCCATGCTGAGAGCAGTGTGCCAAAACCAGTCCCTTCACAGGGCCATGCACACGGTCAGTTCCAATTGTAAAACCAGGGCCCAAGTCTGACCTGTCACACATATTAGGCAAAGGTTAGGAGTTCTAATTACTTATCTGAATCAAGAAAAACTGGAAAAAAAGACCTAAGCAATGCTGGAAAAAAATTACACCTGGATATGGGTGAGAGGAGGAAAAAGGAAGTTGTATACAGAAAAAGGGAAGCTCTCCTCCCAAACCCCGGATAATACATCTCACTAGGATGACACAAAAGCTTTCAAAAGTGTATTAGCTTCATTTTAAAAGCAAACAGAAGAGCAAGAATCTTTGTAGTGTAACAAAAACTTCATAAACAGGTTGTCATCATAAATCATGGCATTGTTCATTTGAAGAATATGGTCTTCTTTTGAAGAATATTCCTTCCAAAGGAAAATGCCAATAGTAGTTATACCTCTTAAAGTACTACAGCTGGAATTATTTCTGAGATTTCAGCTTTTCTTATGTTTTGTCAAGAGATTGACATAGGTCCTTTTTTTTCTATGAAGTATGGGAAAATAAATGACTTACAGCCTGATGGTCAAGAATTCTGATGACGGTTATATTTCTCTCTCAGAAAAAGCATGAATTTGAACCCTGATTTCCCCAAAGAAACAAGGTACTGCTTTCTCTCTGTTTCTTTTTTGCCATTTCCCCCCAACCCATCCTCCCCCACCTTTCCCCGGTGGGGAATGGGACTCCTCTTACAAGTTCAGATACTTTTAAAGCTCTAGGTCTTCCAGATACACAGTACCCAAGAGGAACAGCAGTTATTGAATTTTCTCTTTAAAGCTCTATGGTTTGATAACTGTAGGTAAAAATTGAGTCAAAAGGAAATCTATCAGGGACTGGATCAATAAAATGCTTTTCATACTGAGGGTAACTTAATTCATGCTCAAGAGAGTGTCTTTGCTCAGACAGAGTGTCTGTTGTACAGACACAGCTGAACAGATAATGTTTGTTGCAAATTGCACCAGGGAGCACAGAACAGCTTGTACAGGTTTTCTTCTTTGCAGATGCACACGCAAACACACATGCTCACAAACACACATTTATACCTATAATGCAGACCATATATGATGTCATAGTATATCAAGTGCTGCAATTGTATTTTACCAACACTGCACGTAATAGGGCAAGTAGGGAAATTTTCCCTTTCTTACAAAATTCTCTGAAATACAGGTGCCACAACAGTGGCATGAGGAAAGCCAGACCACCATCCAGGATTGATGTACCACCCTATCAGACCATTTGATCACAAGAGAAGAAAAATGTTCATTTCAACCAGTCACTATTTGGTATCCTTCCCATTTCAGTAAAGCCTCTAAAAATTGCTGAGTAATACAGTGCTAAATTAAGAAGCTAGCTCCTTGCTTCTTCTGTACGATAATTTTTTGTTCTGAGGAAAAAAAAGAATAGGAAACAAAAAGCAGGATTTTTTGGGAACTATGAGGCCTTGCAACTGTGGCTGGGAAGCTCTGGATGATACTTGGTCATGACAGTTTACACTGCTTAGTCAATATTGCTAAACTACAATTCAAAAGCTATCATTGTAAAAAACGAAACTTCAATCCAGAGAGTCATGTCCCAAAGTTAGTAATTTGTCCAGATTAAGCCTGGGCTCAGTTTCTTGACTTGATGATTAAATCATATAGTCAGAAAAATTAATTAGGGCATTGTAAAGGAATCTGTCAGACCAGGGCAGACCACCTTGTTTCAGTCAGGCACCTGTAAATTCCCTATAAGCAAATTTAGTTACCCAAGACATTGTATTGAATACCTTGATGTCATATATCTTTTGAGTATGAGCTATATATATCATGATGAACATCTGGTTTTTGCATCTTTAGCTATTCAAATCTCACTTGGCTGATCTATTTGTCTCATAGGGAGTTTTTGTTAATCCTATTCTGATTAGGAGTTTTTTACATACCAATATATACTTGGCATGCCCAAGGAAGCTTTATTTAAATTATCCTGAAGTATCTGAGGAGTAATGTTAAAAAAAAATAGTTCTAGAATTTTATTAGTGAATAATCTCTAGTTTGCATTATATTTTAAGATCCTATTTTAAACTGACACACCCAGGAAGCCAATGCTATCTTTTATTCTCTATCTTTTGTATATGTTTGAAAGACATAAAAATTGCATAAAAACATAACCTTTATTCCTCTTTTTTTAAGTAAGTTTTAAGAATGTGTTGAAAAAAAAAATTTAAAATTATCAGGTAGTAGCTTTAAGTAGTTACATAATGTATGTAATGTAGGGATCATTTCTACAGCCTGAAAAGAAATACCATCAGTGAGAAGAAGGGTAAAGAAACAAGCCCAGAAAGAGTCACAGCTGATGTGGTGGCACAAGTCCAATGTCAAAGGTATGGTGAGTGAAGTCTAGTTTGTGTGATGAGTAAAGAAGAACCATGCACAATATCTAGACAGTGTTTAAGACCAGGGATAGCTTTTCTGGATTTGTGTTTTTGAAGTGTCTTCTTTCCAGGTATCTGTATGTTTGTCTTAAATATACCTGTCAGATGGATTAACAGTATTATGCTTATTTTACACATCAAGGAACAAATGGAGATATTACGTGGTTTCCTCTGAACTCACTGGAATTCAAAATGGGCATTATTGTAGGGATAAATATTAGTTTTCAAAAATTTATTAGGGTCTAGAGAAGGGCTAGAAAGATGACCAATGGACTGAGAAATCTACCACTTAAAAAAAAATCTGAGAGAACTATGTTTGTTCAGTCTTGAGAAAAAAAGGCTTAGGGGAGACCTTATCATTGCATTTCAGTATTTAAGGGGTGACTACAGTGAAGATGTGGATTCCACAGCGTTGGACACTTTTAAAATTCAGTTAGACAGGGTGTCGAATCATTTTGTCTAGATCATGTTTTTGCCAAGAAAGTTTGGACTAGATAATCTTCAAGGCCCCTTTCAACTTGGTATTCTGTGATTCTTGTCATTCAGTTATTTTCTCCCTGAAAACGATAATTTTCAAATGAGATGGTTTTGATGGTAGCCTGTACATTAACATAAGTAATGCAGCGAAATGTAGTACCAAGGAGGATATATCCTGGGTTTTGTGAATTTTACTATTTCATCCTAACCACAAAGTCATCTATTTTTCTACTGCATTAATGACAAAATAATGCTTTCTAATTCTTGCTAAGATCATACGCGTTGTCACTTAGAAGAAGCATTTTTAGTTATAAATTGAAGATCTGCTGTACGTTAAAAATTGTATGAATAAGAAAATGCTCAAAGCCACCACCACACCACAAGAAGCTGGGTAGTTCCGTACCTTGCTTCTTAACTCTGTTCAGTCTGGTTTTCCACAGTGTCTCAACAATCTAGTTTGTAATAAAATCTTCTACACAGATAACATTTTGAATTAAATTTAAATTGAGAAAAAAGGAGTACACGTGAAACAATCTCTCACCCACTACTGTATACACGTTTGTTCACTTGTATTTTCACCTACCAAAATGCTTTGAAAACATGTGTTTGTTCAAGAAACTGGAACTAAATTCAGTAAATATCCATCTGCATATTAGTTTTAAGAGCACTTTAATAAAATCAATGAAGGCACAAATAAAAAAATAATCTGTATTCACATATACTAGTGGGCTAGATCATCTCTTTATGCATGATAAGATTCAGGAAACAAATTTGGTCAAACTGCACTGCGTGAATACCTCATAGTATCAGAAATTGTGATAGTGAGAACAATAGTAGATGTGGGCCAAGAAGGGTACAGGATTTGCATTTAATGGGAAAAGGCACTTTTGCCTCTATAAAGGCAGTTGAATATAACAAAAGCACTTCTAACAAGTGATTTTTGTAAAAATAAGCAAAAGAGAAAGTCTCTCATTCAGTAAAACTCACAATGACAGAACCAGAAGGCTGCTGCTACATCAGCTCAAGTTGCAGGTTGAATTTTGGTAGGAATGTATAGGTGATTGTCTCTGTGCAGGATTGCCCCTGGAACTGCACCAGCTGAAGAGCACTGGGATGGAGCCATTAAGCAATGACTGTTTATTTTTACCCAGTGTTCTTGCCGATTAGAAAGATGATTATATCTGTCTGCTGGCAAGAGCACTGGTTCCTGTATATTTCATATTTAGGAATATTAATATTTCTTTAAAAATGTTGTAACTCTCCAAACTTCCTATAGTCAAATTTCGTTTGATTTAACAAAACTTGAATTTTACCAGAAAATGCAAAATGTTGGTGATGTATTCACATATATCTTTCAACAGTGAGTTGAGTTGTACTATTTTCCAGAGATGTTTTCCTTTGGTGAAGACTTGCTAACTTTTGTAAATGTTAAACAGAAATTACGTAAGCTCTGATTAGACCTATCAGCTTTTTAAAAGGACTATTTAAAGGAAATTATGCACAAAAATGATGATCACAGAAGTAGTGTGTGTGTTGTTCAAAGAAAATGTTTTCTGAAATCTGCAGTTATATATGTTGCTGGAAATATTCCCAAGTAAATTTCATTTTTGAAGTTCATCCTCAAGAGATGTCATCAACATAAGCATATATTTGTACCAATTATCGAGGGAATATCTGAATTTATTTTCACAGCTGACTAAATAAGGAGGACTTTTCTGGGAACAGTTGCAGGACTAATTTCATATTTGTTATATTATATGGATATATTATTAGTCAAACAGTACTTAGAGTAACAGCTGTAAGAATAACTGTTTTCTAAAAATCAAGTGATTTTTTTCTATTTCAGACATCTTAAAAAATAGTAATTGAACTGGTTGCTTAGATAGAAATGTGAGAAATAAGTATATCAACCTCTATACTAGGGCTTAAATGCTATGTTCTGCAGACCTGCTTCTGCTGCTCTGACATTATTGAAAATTTGTTTCAGTTGATTATTGTGTGAGTATGTTGGAGAGATGTAGCTTTGTCTCATAAAATGATTGCCCTGGATTTAACTATTCTGCTTTCATTAAGGTCAAAGGAAATGATGAGTTATGTTTTTAATAAGACTTAGGACAGGAACTTGTGTCTCTAGCCTGGGAAATTTTCAGACGATCTCAAGGCTTTTCTTCCAGTCTACCTGAGAAGAAATTCCTTGATTCATCAGAATCAAGAAGCAATAGCATTTCCTTATAGGAAAGAATGCACCTGAATTTTGGATTATGTGTGTGTACAGAGCAACATCTGATTATGTTGTTCCTCCAGTCATACATTGTGAATATAGGAAGATAATCTTTTTTCCCAATAGAGCATCCAGCTGCTTCCTCAATTAGCTGAGACTGGGATTCAATTTAACTTTTATTGTATTGGATAAAGTGATTGTACCTTCCCTCTCATGGAAACCTGTTAAGCGAGATTAAGAGTGCCTATTTCTCAGCCAGGAGTGAATTGTGTCACTATATCAAAAGAGAAAACCGGTCACCCTGATAGTCTTTAAACCTTCTTTTTTAAATAACTTTTAAATAACTTTTTTTGGTAACTTTTTTTTAAATCAATTTGCTATTCTGTGAAGGAAAAACAAACTCAAAGAAATCCGAATGGGAGGAAACTCTCTCCCAAAATATGAAAAAACCTATAGGTTCGTGTATGCTCATCCTTAGAAGAGCTTTATTTAAGTATAAATTACCCTTTCTCATTATTGTTAAGTGAACTTACCCTCCCTGGAAATCTTCTTCATTGAATTTGCTCATCATGATTATACTAATAAGTCTACGGAAAATCTGTCACATGTATTTTTCAAATGAATAGTCTTTATATTTGAAGTATGTTGAATCCTCAAATTAGCAGTCAAGGTACTCTCTTAAATGCTCTTAAAGCACAATTGTATTCCACAAAATGACTGTGGAAGTGACATTGGGGATTCCACTTATCATTTTCTTTCTGAGATTTTAAGACAAAATTCGTGTTTCACTGTCAAGGAGAAAGTAGTCTTCTTTCCAAATGTCCTGTTCAACAAGCCCCAGATGAATACTGAAATCAGACTGAGATCTTTCTGACTCCCTGATCTCCAACCTCAACTTCTGCAATGAGACCCGAAGAAGGGAAGAGGAAGGACAGCAGCTGGAATACAGTCCAGACCCAGATATGTTTTCTGGCACTTTTAGTATGCTGCCCTTCCAAAGAACAACAAACCCCCACTCCTGTTAGGTGTCTAATATTTAACTGACTGGTTTTAGGCACTAGGTCTTCTGAGCAGAAGTCACACAAACTTACAGGGACACTGTCAGACTAAACTAATCTAAAATAACAGCTTTTCCTCCACTTAACTCAGCATTTTGGAGTGAATATTTTATGTATTTAGCGCTGAAAAAGTGAGTCAAATCCAGTGCAAAGTGGGGTTTGCTGTAAGCTCCACGGTTGCTGTTTGTGCAGGCTTTTAGTTTCCTGATAAAGTTTGCAGGATACCTTGTTTTAAAGGTGCAGGAAGTTAAGATATAGCAGTGAAACAAACATCACAAATAAAATACAGACAAAGTTAGGAAATTGGAAGTGTTTAAATACTTCAGGCTCACAGGTGAAGAAAGATTTGCAGAAAAATTATAGAAATTTGGCAGTCAAGAAGAGTAGTCAGGATTCAACCTTGACTAGGTGACACGGTGTGCAACCTGAGCTGTATAAGTGTTACATGGGAATGTTTCTTGAGGTAACTCAAAGGGTGGAAGTACATCTCATGCAAATTCTCATGAGTTTGAGTAAGGAAATTTATTCTTGCCAAACTAGATTCTCTTTTCAATTACAACTAGAAATTTGTTTAGTAACAGTGTATCTTATCAACTTTAAACATTTTCAAATAGTTTGATCTTTTATGTTAGTTGGTTTCACAAACCAAATAAACTGACAGTCTTCATTGTACAACTTAAAAATTGCTTTGTTATGTTCAAATTCTACAATCTCTTTATGCATATATATTTCTTGAGCTTCTTGTGCTTCTCAGTAACACTCAACATGATTTGGAGAAAATACAAAATGTCTTTATTAGAAAAAATAGTAAGTTATACACAAACTGGTAAGTTGCTATAAGTTGCTAAGGACTAAGCAGTTACATGGGTTTATCAGAGAGAAATGACTTTTGGCATATCTAAAAAAAAGTCAGACATCCAGGAGCCAAATAATTTGCATGTAAATTCCCACTGCAATGTCGAAGCCACAAAGGTCAACTCAGTCCTCACATGTTTGAGCTGAGGATTGCCTGGAAGGGATGGAGATGACACAGTCCTGTGTCATCACAGTGAGGCTCCTATGGAGCAGGAACATGTCTGAGTCTACCTACACTTTGGAAAAGAATGCTGAAAGATTAGGAAAGTTCAGGAAAAAGCTACAAACTTGATTTGAGGTCTAGAGAGAATTAAGAGACTCAGGATAGTTAATTAGTCTAACATGTGATGTGATCATGGTCTTCAGAAGTACCTCAGTGGAGAGAAGACTTCCTATAATGACTTCTTTAATTTAGTAAAATAAGGATAATGAAATCCAATGCCTGGAAATTGAATTTAGACAAATTCAGAACAGAAATTATATCCAATTAAGTAGCAAGAGTAAAAAACACTGTACTAATTTGCATAGAAAAATACAGGATTGTCTATCCTTTAAATCTTACTATCCAAAAGGTAGTCTGCCTAAAAGATATGCTGCAGATTAAACAGAAGTTATGATCTATATATGTAAATTATAAGGGAACTTCTGTGGCCCTTATATTCACACTACATGATGTTCTGCAATAAAAGTCACAAAAGCTGGGAAAAAGTCTTTTAAACTCATCTTGTCATTTGAGCTGTATTTGCCCTTGTATATGTGGGTGAACAGAAGGAGCGTGTATACACTTTTGCCTGTGTTACTCTGGCTTCATTTATATCTGCTGCATGGGAAGAACCAAGTGCGAAAAATACTGAGGTCACCTCATATTATTATTATTAACTTTGTTGTTGCTTTGCTCTTGTAGGTTTTAAAAATAAAAATATTCAGATACAAAGACTTGTTTTGGGATGACTAGCCCACACCTACAGGCATAGAGCTTGACAGAGTCCCATATGATGAACCGTTTTATTTTAGTTTATTTTTACAAAGTTTGGTATAATGTACTTATTTATTTCAGGAATGTAATTTTGGTGCTTAAATTTCTGTGATGTGGGTGGTTTATGTTATTTTTTTATATGACAGCCTGCTAAACTGTGGAGAAATGAATATGGGAGTTTCACCTGCTCTTGGTCAAAAGAATAAACACTTTAAATTATCTATTACGGGCTGTGCTAGGGATTTGCTGTGTTTGTATGAGAGACTGAAAGCAGGTACATGAGGCAGAAGTAGCCAATTAAGCAGTCATCAGCAGACAGGAATAAGTATAATTCTGAACATGAAATATGGCATCCTAACATTCTAATTCTGAAACTTTTAGTTTCTATGAAATTCTGTTTTCCGGGAGATGGTCACAATGGGGTTTTTTGTTTTTTTTTCAGGTTTTCCTTTTTTCTCTCTCTATTTGTTGGATACTGTAGTGCCCAGCTTCCAGATACTCAGCCCCCAAGCAGATCATTGGTCTCCATGGGGGATGGCAAAATCAGATCCAAAAAATTTTCTTCAGTTAAGTAAGATGGCATCCAAAGCTGTACAAAAAGGACATTAAAACCTCTGGCTTTGGGATTCATGGAGGCATTGCTGCCAACAGGTACCAAGTCTCAGTGGTAATTCCTGCCCTGAGAGCTGCTATCTCCATGGATGGAGCAATGACCGCAAACCTACAGGGACTTGGAAGAGGATTGTTGGAGAAAAAGTGATCATTATGTCATTTTTTATACCTCAGCACACAGCTAAAACATTTGCGCAGGATGTTAGGGATTGAAATTTAATAAATTTTTTATCCTCAGAGTGTCCAACCAATGTATCCCATTTTTAAGAGGATTTCTACAGAGTACCTCTGTGTTAAAGAGGTCATCAAAGCAAATGTCCTAATTAGCTTTTGCTATGCTTTGGCATGCGGTGTGGAACAGCCTGTGAGCACAGAAACTAGTGTCCTTCTGTGCAAAACTAGGACAGAAAACATCTTCAAGGAGCTTATTGACTGCTGTAACCACTGCCAGGCACTCAGTCCAAGTTGCAGGCTTTGTAGTGGGTCTTGTCAGTCCCTCCTGCTTGGACTACAACATCGTGTAGAAAACAAGGAAAGATTCAGAAAGTAATGAAGGATTTACAGTGTTAAAACCCAAAAGCATAAAAAGGAATATGGCTGTGTAAGCCCAGTTGATAGGCTTGGCTGCATTGGTTGCAGATCAGAAGTAGTTCTGGGAGCATCTGCCAAGATTTTTTAATCTAGAAATTATACAAAACTTCATACCTATCTTCTGTGAGCTTCTTCCAGGGAGTACACCCTAGGTGTGAATTTGTGGATCCATGTTCTTTCTTGAGCCATCCCTTCTAGCAAGGGTAGTGATTGTGTCCCACTCCTTGCTGAGAAGGGAGTTTACTGATAACTAACCATGCCTTCAGCAACATTAGTTCCGATCCTGATCATCTTCATTTTCTGGACACATTTTGCATTTAAGAACATCTTCTTTGGGTATTAACTCTAGTATTTTCAAATGCTGCTTTAGCATGCAATTACATAATTCACAGAAAAGGATGGCTTATTCCTTTTGAGGTATTTTGGAAATATGGAAGATACAGAGAAAGAGAGAGTCTTCCAGTAGATCATTCTTTTTAAACATTTATAAACATACCCCAATATTTTGATGATAAATTCTTGATATTTCATAGAAAATGTCTTCTGTTATTCCCACACTGTCTTTTAACTCTGTCCTTCAGCTATTTATAGACCATCATGTTTTTGCCATCACACTCTCCTCAGCCAGCTGTTAATCAACCCATATACATTTAGGACTTTTTCTTTTGTTTCATTCCATCCTTGCATTTTTTATAGTTGGGCAATACCTTTCTTTATCAAGCAAGCACAGAGCCTACAAAGCAAGAACAACAAAAACAGATCTCAAAACCTCAGGAAGTAAAGGAAATAAATTGAAATCCTTCAATGCAGTTCTGTTTCCACAGAGAACAAAAGCTTTGAAGAGGTGATTGCATGCCATTTTTGGGGAGGCCCCTCTTGTGCCTATGTTTCAGGATTCACTGTGAAACCCTGAGGTCTCAGATGCCAATTACAAAACACAGATTTTGGTTAAGGGGAAACCAGTACTTGATGAGTTGGTCCTTCGTTCTCTCAGATATTTATCTGCCTGCTAGTTAAGAGACCTGCTTGCTTTCTTTCCCACCTTCACAGGAACTGAACTCTGTAAAGTATTTAAACTGAACCAAATGAGACTGAATGGAAAAAAGAGATGGTGTGTGTCTTTCTTTCCATTTTTGCTTTATAATTTATTGACCATGGCTTATTACAAGAGCTATAGTATATAGTGGAGAACTGGGGCAACAGTAGCATCTAAGTGTGATCTGTAAGTTGACATGAGTAACCAGAAATCTGTGGCTCCAACTATGTACACATGAACATCCACCTTCTCCTTAAGCTCTGAAAAGCCCTTGGCTCAGAAAAAAAATTTGGTAGTTCTCTTCATCCCCACCTGGGAGTTTTCTTGCTTCAGCTGCAAGTCAAACTCAGCTCCTTGACCTTACAAACACTGGCTCAGCAAGGAAGACCTAAACCCAGGCTTTCTAGGGAGTATCATTTGGAGTTAAAGATTAAAAAGGAGCAAAAGGAATTAAAATCTTGAGCTGGTTCTGATCCTGTTATATTCCCCTCCAAATCAGCCAGAAGCTGCCACCACTCCATTTCTAAGGGGCAATACATAAAAATACTGAAAGAAGTGAAACCTCTACACTGGTCCAGCACTCTTTTTAGGCAGTACCTGTCAGTGGCAGTAGGAGTTTACTCACCTGCCTGAACCAGAAGACACAGCACAGGAATAATGTAGAATGCTATTTCTAGATATGGTCCACTAGGCTCCCACTGTGATAGTGAAGAAATGAAAAGGGCTGTAGAAGAGTTCGTGAAGTAAGACCAACTGTGTAACAGGAATGGGATTATCATATTTTTTTTTTTAATTTATGAATGTTCATTCTGGAGAAAGGATATTAGGTGGTTATAATTGAAGATTATATTATTCTGGTCAATATTTGATTGAAGAAAGCAAAGAATTCTTCTAGCAGTAGCAAAAAAATAATAAAATTAATAATAACAATTTTTTTTAAAACTTTAAATTAACTCAACTGTGAAACAACTTAGATATTTAAGGGCAACATTTGAATGGTACCAACAGATTTGAAGGCATACTAAAATGAAACAAATGCATATGACAACTTTCTTATCTTTTAATACCAAAAACAATTTAACAATAAGACAGTGATTTTAGTAATGTGGTCAGGCAGTATCAGAGTTCCTAAATTTAATTAAAATTATAGTGGCTTCAAACTCAGAATTTATCACTTCCATCATTTCAATCTGGCAGGCAGTATAATGGAGCTATTATTTTTGCCCTACATATGCAGCATCTTTGTCAAAATCATTGAATCTTAACTGAAATTAGAAATTTCATGTTGTATTGGATCAAATTAACCTGACAAAAACAATATGTGAACAAATTATTTTTTTTCTGATTCTGCACATATACACTATCTCCAAAGACAGAAATTAAATATCATAGAGACCATAACTCTTCCAGCTTGAAAGCCAACACTTCCCTCTTAAAATAGTTCTGAAAATTCTATTCAGCCTTGAGTATTGGTTGTCAAGGAATGTATAGCAAATGTCATCACACCTACATTTATGTGTCTGCGGCCAGAACTGGAACCTACTGTTGTGTATTAGATTTACTACACCTCTTAGAAAATGGATAGTGATCTTCTACACGGAAGAAAGGCTTGTGTCATGTTGCATGCTGAACAGCTTCCATTAGCCAGTAGAAAACACCAATGAGTGGAGTGTGACTGAAGAACTACTTTGGTTTAAGTACAGCTTTAAAGAGCCATTTGAGTCTTTGAAACTTAAATTTGTTCCCCTTAAAACCTGATTCTTTTCAATGTAGTCAGTACACAAAATATGTGATCCTAATGCAGGATTAAGTGATAACAAAGGTATACAAGTAAAATATAAGCTGCCTGTATTCATCTCATTACAATAAATACGACATTAAATTTTTTTTAAAATTATTTTGTAAAATTTTGGTCATCAAAAAATGTTGCATAATACAAAACCCCTGAATAATCTGGAAGATTTATCTAACCTATTACAAGTTTTTGCTGCTCTTTATATTTTTTTCATGAAAAATTGTATTGAGAATTCTCCATCTAGGAATGATCACAATGAACATCTATCTGTGCCCATACTAGCATTTTTAGACATGTTTTGAGCTGTCTTTACAGAGATGATTTCATATATTGTCACAATTTTCACTGCAGCAGGAGAAAATCATCAGCTGTTATGTAGAAACACCACATCACATCTCATTTCAGCTTTTGGAGACGCAGCAAGTGCTTCATTTTCTCACTTCTGAAATTTGAAGTGACGATGCTAGATTGGTACAGCTTCTGTTCCAGAAAGGGATCAAAGCAAAAGAAAAATAAAAATCGAGAGCCGTAGTGCTCAATGGCACAAGTTAGCATCCAGATGCCTGTCAAGAGACATGACTAGATTAGACACCTCCATCAGTAGGTCTTTTCAATCATTTTGACAGAGAAGAGTTAAGCAGTGAAAACGCACACAGTTATATCACCTTTAATGTTAGGACTGAGGAGTTGGGTTCATTTGGTAAAGTCAGTGTGTTGAGTACCTGGAGGTGGCTCTGTCTTCAGGGCTGAGCTTTAGGCACAGCAGGACATAGGACTGCAAAAGAGTTACTCTGGGCTCTATCCAGTGTAAGAGAAAACACTTGGAAAATTCCGCACTTGCTCAAGTACACTTTTTATAGTAGTCAGAAGATCAAAGTTAAAAGCCAAAGCTGATGTGGGACCAGAGTATTTCAAGCAAGAGAGATGGTATTTTTCACTTTCCAAAACGCACTCTTAAGAAAGCGGAGGTGTAGTGGGAGTGAGTTCATTACTTATTCCTTGGCCTAGAAGAAACTATTAAGAGTTGAATTTCTGCAGAAATCATAGAATTAAACTTCTTTATGAAGTTTTTTGTTGGTCACAGGGAAATCATTATTCTTCTAAGGAGAATACTGAATATATGAATGCCTAATATAAGAATACCAAACAAGATAAATAATTATTCATTTTCTCTATGCTAGCGGATCAAACTGGGTGGCTGAGGGCTGTGAATGAGGGCAAAGGCAAAGACTTAAACTTACCTTCGAATTGTCTGTGATTTGGATGATTTTGAACAAACAGCAGAAGAATTTAAGCCAAAATGCATTCTAGAACAGTATTATTAGTAACAGAAACTGGAAGGAATTCTGCAGAGTCCTAGGGGCCGCAGTTCTGCTGTTTAAGCAAAAAGTTTGAAATATGAGTTGCCAGACCCTTTGTTTTAGAAGAAGAATGATTTTCTGACTGCTGAATTAGAACCAAAGTATCAATTTTTGGTTTTAAATTGTTACTAACTTAATTAACAAATAGCTTATTCCACCAGTTCAGCAGGGTCAAATGAGCTGGCAATGTTAGAGAAATGAGTTTCACAACAGTACAGAAAAAATTATGATCCAGTATGCCTCCCTCCCAAACTCCCTACAGGCTTTCCTCCTATCAGAAAATGGAGATTTAGGATCGTTTACAGCACTCTAGCCTACATTACCTTTCCACGTAAAGGCTGCAGAGTCAGCCCGGGAGCACAGGGGAGAGTTGTCCTCTAAAGCTCACTCCTTCGTCACACACTTAGGTCGTGAACACCAAACCCCAAATTCTTTCAGTTTAAGATTGAAGAAGGGTATGTTGTGATGTTCACCCTTCCATGTGAGTGGGAAGAAGATCTGAGACAGAAAAAACGCAAAGGAGGCAGGGCAAAACATTTATCTGATTACTTGCTTTGATAAATTGTGTAATTTATAATTTGGTAGGTACAATGTAGTGGTTAGCCAGCCAAAAGCACTAATGTTTTGGAAGAAACTATACATCCAAAATGAAAAGTGTATTTTATCTTGGGGACAGTTCAAGACTGATTAATGTCATAAATAAAGATTTTTTGGTGTGTTCTTAGCTTAAAATATAGCTGTTTTAGGAAGCAGCATCACAGTTTACTCCTGAACAGCTGTTTTAAGAAGCATCATCACAGTTTAGTCCTGGACAGCAACTAAACCTCACACATCCATGTGCTCACTCCCTCCAATGGGATGGGGGATAGAACGGAAGGCTAAAAGTGAAAAAACTTATGGGTTGAGATAAGACAATTTAATAGGTAAAGCAAAAGCCATACACACAAGCAAAGCAAAAGAAGTAGGTCATTCACCACCTCCCATGGACAGGGAGATGTTCAGCCATCCCCAGGAAAGCAGGGCTCCATCATGAATCACCCTTACTTGGAAAGACAAACGCTATTCCTCTGAATGTCCACTTCTTCCTTCTTCTTCCTCCCACTTTATATGCTGAGCATGAGGTCATATGATCTGGAGTATCCCTTGGGTCAGCTGGGACCAGCTCTCCTGACTGTCGCCTCCTAGCTTCTTGTGCGCCCTTACTGGTGGGATGAGGTGAGAAGCAGAAAAGACCCTGATGCCATGTAAGCTGTGCTCAGCAATAGCTAAAACATCTCTGTGTTATCAACACTGTTTCCGGCATAAATCCAAAACAGCCCCATACCAGCTTCTGTGAGGAAAGTTAACTTGATTCCAGCCAGAACCAGCACAAGCACTCAGAATCATCATAGCTACCATTATCCGAATTCTATTATTGTTCCTGAATTATCGCCATCACTAATCATGTACAAAGAAAAGCTTTAATGAAAGAGAGTTGTTCTGATCCTTTAGCAGATCTAAAACTTATTTGGAGGATGCAAAATGAAAATGTGAAGGCAAGTACAATCAACAGAGCACTGTATAATAAATGAATCTGACTGAGGAGTGATGAGCAGTCCTACAGTGCAAAGCAGGAATGTGTTGGAGGAAGCTCTTGCAGGGGTAGGAAAGCTCAGTCAAGAATGTGCAAACATAAATTACCCAGAAGTTTGAGAGAAATTGATGCAATTGCAAGCTTCTTTTCCTCCTGTATTTCACTGTTAAAAAACCTCAACTGGTTAATTTTTAAAAATTTTTGTTTTGATTTGTTTTTCCAGGCCAAATATGCCTGTACCTAGTGATTGAGGCAAAGAACACAAGCCAGAAATATGGTGGGCACAAAACAATATCTTGTTAAACTAATTTTCCTGTTTTCTTCACTACAATCTTGAGTGTGACATCAGAGGAACAGAAGAGAGAAAAGTGTTTGAAGTAATGCTGATGGAAATGAGGAATCTGAGTGAGAGGCTGCAACATAGCCAAGGTCAACTAAGACAGTAAAAATAATTTAAGAGGTAGAAGGAACCACTTTGTTCATCTTCCCTGTGAGCTTTATTGTTTACACTTAGTCTGGAAAAAACTATCCTTCCTTGCACCAAAGCAAGCAGTAGCAATCAGGTTTTTTGGGTCACAGATTGTTCTGAGTGAAGCTCTTGCCAAAGTGAAAGGTGACTCTGCATGTTAGGAAGATATTCAGAAAATTCCGCGGTAGCCTCATGGCGTGGGCTGTCACGTAGGAAGGGGAGATTTTTACACCACACCATATTTTAATAACTGCATGTGACAGAAGCTCTTGAAGAGCACTAGATGTTTCAGGAGACTGATTAAATATAGTCTGTAATTTTTTTGCTTGCTGTGTTCAATTTAAGTCTAGATAAAGTTAGTCAGGAATGCAAGAAAGCTCTTTAAAAGGTATCATGCATGATCGTGATTGATTAGTGGGGGTTTTGCTACATTTCAGCTAAGTTTAGAGACATAAGCTTCACAGAAGTAAGAGAAAGTGAAGAAATAGTCAGTATTAATCAGATAAATTACTCCTTTGCTTGGCAGTTTCAACATGAATACGTTTTCCCAGGTAGGTCATTGTCAAGATCTATTTCTGCGGCAACTAATTCGCTTTGGACTTTTCAATGTTTTGCTTCACTGTGATGTAACAAAGATGAAAAAGATGGAAACAGCTTATCAGAAAGAATGCCTGTGTAAATAAACTGTTTCCAGTGCCCTACATTAATTGAAATCCATGGTCGCAGTCAGTACTAGCAAGAAAAGCATGGAAAATTGCTTCTCCTTTCACCCCTATGGGTGATCCTTGCAGTTGGAGGCTGAAACACGCCAATTCAACATAGCAGGGAGAATGTCTTGCCACTATCACCTGTATTGTTTCCTTTATAAAGACTGCAGGTTTTTAATTGCCCACTCTTAGGAACCCTCTCAGTTCAAGACGCTCATTTACATTTTGAGTACTCTGTTGGCAGGACCCTTGCAACATGTTAAGTAATGTTTAAATAATGTCCTTGGCAAATAGTTGGGATACGTGACTTATTGCTGAGGCACACAGATTTAAATCCTGAAAATTGGGATGTGGGTGATCTCACTTTTTTACCTTTGCTGGAGAGGAGTCTGTTATACTCTGTGATACAGTGATGCACTGACGCTGTAATCTGGGGAAATAGAAGAGAAAATGTTTTCCCTTTCCAATGACTCAGTGCGTAAGATGTGAAATGAATGCTGTGGTTGATGAGCAGCGGCAGGCAGTAGATCTGAGAAAACACACATGATTTCACTGGAATCGCTGTTTCTCACCTTCTCCAGACACTTACATAAATGACTTGAATGAAGAAATCTTTAGTTAAAAAAGTAAAAAACCAAGCTGTTGGAGTTTGACAGGTGCTAGAACTTTGATCTTACCAGGCTGTTTGCAGAAAGTGTGTATTTTTTCACTGAATATTTAAATTTAAATTTTCTTTGGTACTTTGGAAGATTTCTTCCAACCTTATATGCCTGAAATCTCAATCTTAGATAGTTATTCTAACTTTCATGAAATTAGGACAGCATTTTTCATTAACATCAGAGCACATATCACTTTTTCATCCTTCCAATAAAACCAGGTATGTTGTTCTAAAACCATGGTCATGATATCTGCATTGCATTTTTAAATAGCTAAAAATAAATTAAAAGTAACCAAAAAATCCCATTATATAAAATTCATTATGTGTACTCCATCAGCTCTGCTTTGTTAGGGGATTTTTTGGTAGGAAAAGAAGCGCTTGGGGTAATTTTTGTAGCCTCAGCACCTGATTTAAATAGGCCTGATGAAAATGGAAAGGCCCACGAGAAGGAAACAAAAGCTCCAGTCCCACACCCTGAATAAGGTCCTCCAGTGGTGTGGGCATGTGCAGGTCATGGTGTCCCCTCTTGCACACAGCACTACAGGAGTCCAGAGCAGACTTCTAACTTTAAAAGTGGATGATTAGCTGGAAAAATGGGAAAATAATTATCCTAATTACATGAACTGAAAATTCAAGGAAATCACTGCCTAAAATGATATTTCCTTGCTAAATGTGTTGCTCTAGAAACCACACGGGACTGTGAGAGGGACCAGCTGTTGACATGGGAAAAATCTGGTGAGATGGCTGAAGAACATGTGCATTAAAAAAATATTTCTGTCTAAACCTAACACCTTTAATACATGGCCTGAAGTATAATCAGCTACACAGGAAACTTATTTGTCATGAGTACCTATCAGCTGACTGAAATTTCTTCAGCTTACTATTTTTAAAAGGTCACTGAAAAATTGTTCTATCAAAGAGAAGGGCAGAGATATGCAGCACACTTGCATGTAGGCACCTGTAGTTTTACATTTTCAGAGCTGTCACATCTCACAAATTAACTCACTGCCTTACTGCCCTTTCCAGCCCCCTGATGCTACACTGGCTGGCTGGGAGTTTGCACCCACAGCCATGATTTCTCCATGAAAGGAAAGAGTCACGGAACTGCCCCTCTGCTCTTCTCGAGTATTTGAGGTCTTGGTTGTCAATACTGCATTCTGCTTCCCAGCTCCATGGGATCCATTCCTCTTTCCTGTGATAGCTTTGCTATGAAGCCTGGAAAAATATTCCAGTCTCCTCTGCTGAAATGAGAACTGTAATAATCTACTTTCTGCAATACATTGGTCTTCATAATGTAATGTCTCTCTACAAATATGTATGTAAAAGAAATAGTGAAATTAATAATTGTTGCTTTCATTTCCACTCTCTTTCAAATATGTTTTCATTTCTGATATTACAAAAACATTCTTTTATGAACAAACTTGTCATTTGTATTTTGAATTGTTTGGAAAAATTTGAAATTGTTTCCAATTTTCTGAACTATTTCTTATTTCACCATTATTCACTGTCAGAAACTGCAGTCACTAGCACAACACTAGTGCTTGTTAATGCTGTTAGGATGTTCTACTTCAGTTCTATTAACATGGTTAAAGAGAGCTGCTACCGCACTGAAATATTTTATCTTATTTTTTCAGACCAAGCACGTTCCTTTTATTCTGTTTTGTAATCCAGTGTTCAGTTTTAATGGCAATACAAACATGAATTACTTTTATATTTTTAAAAAAATAAGGTACCAAAACAAAAGAGAGCATTTTACTAGTAAATTATTATGACCTTTCACAAAGGACAGAAAATTTATGCCATATTTAATTTTTTTCAAGAAAATTAACCTTGAGAATTCACACAAAGCCAGAATGATTGGTTCAAAACATGTTTTGATGAAAAATTCACAGTCATTTCTGTATGGGAGTAAACACCTATTAGCACTGCAAACACTTAGTCATTGTGACTGTACCATAGCTGTTGCTACAAATCATATCACAGCAAGGTGTCTTCTTTCAAAATTATTTCCAGGTTTTGCTGTTCTTGTATTGCTTTCATTTTAAAAGCCTGGACAAAACACATTCCTGTAGAATATGCTATTATTTAATCCCCATCAATTATTTCTTTAATTAATCTTAATTGTGCAAAAGATATGAAGTGACAGAAAGGTGTGACTGTGGGTGAGGAAGAACCACTGCATCACCCTTCCCCCATTCCATTCCCTGTGTGCTGTGCTTTAAATACCAAAGCCAGGCAAACCAGGGCAGGAGGTTTGGAGCACCATTACCCTGCCTTACACTTAAGGCAGACCTTCACCGTCATTTATAGCACACTTGGTGCTGGTATGCTACATTTTGAGTGTGTTACAATCATATTACACAAGACATTTTAATTCACTTCATTTCCTTTCTTTTTTCATCCTCAGTGAGTATGCACATATACATTTTTATACATCCATACGCTTGTACGTACATACACACATGTATAAGAGGTGAGGCACACACACATGTGTGCACGCAAACTCCTGCATCCCTCCAGCTCTCTTCCAATTACGAAATTATAATTGTATTTGCTGGCAGTGGGTGGTCTGCAGGTTAAACACAGAATATATCTGCATATAAAGTGCTTTTGAGTCATTGATCTGTATGAGTCATTTAATCGAGAGGTGTACCAGCATGTGAGGAAATGTAGGCAACCTTTTACAACATATTTAATATATTAATGCATTTATAAAATTCCACTGCGTAAGGAAAATGGCAAGAGAGTAGCCCTTAAATATATACAGAAAATGATAAAGTTGTAACCAATAAGCAGAATGCATTTGCCTTGATTTCTTCTAAGAGAATTATAGAAATGCTACCTGGAGAAAGAACAGCAACTGTTGAAAAAGAGTAGATGCAATGAATTGCAAAAGGCTACAGCAAAGCATTGCTAATTGTGTTAGCTGTGTGCACTGTCTTAATGAGAAAGTCTTGGGAGAACAAAAGGCTAAATTGATTGCTCAACTAAAAAGGCTAAACTCTTCTTGAGGTGACACCTGCAGGTGGACTTATACCAAGTTCAGGACACAGTCTGGACCAAGGTCAGCAGGAGTGATGGAGGGGACAGCGTGCAGGCATGATCCCTTTCCCAAGGCACTGTTATCCCCAGAGTGAAGGAGACAGGAGGCTGTACAGCTTGTAGCAGGAGAAAGCAGGGGACCTGCACTGGGAGGAGAGAGCTGGGGACAAGGAGCTGAGGGCTACTGAGGGTGAAAGACTGCAGAAATAAGAAGGAAAGTGAGAGAGGAAAAGACAAGAGTGACACTATGTTATACAAGAATTGACACCTCAAGAGAGGGCTTGGTTGGGTGCCAGGAAAAGCTGTGGGTGACTTGGTGGTGGGAAGGCATGCACAAGACAGGCATATAGGTTCTGCCTTGGCATAGCTACTGTCAGTCTCTGGGTACTGGCTTCCCGAATAAGGGGAAGGTGGATGTGTTTGGGACCATTGCTTTAAAAAATTATCTTTTATTGTAATGTATAAATAATACTTTGCATATTTCAGAACATTCAATGGCAAGTCCTCTCTCCTCTTCACAGACAGTGAAAGAAGTTAATAAAAAGAAGTTAATCTGATGCATTTGCGACCTCTCAGACAGTTATAGTGGAAAGTCAACCCGAAATCTCACAAGTCCTTGTTTTTGGTTTTAGGTTTTGGGGGTTTTTTTATTAGTTTTGGAAAGTTATGAGGTGTGATTTGCTGTATGGGAGCAGCTGGAAGAAAGGAAATTTGCATGCATCTTGCAACGCAGGATGGACAACTTCAGTGTGGATATTTGAGGAGTGAACATTTGAGCTGTAAATAACTAGAGAAAGCTCTGAACACCTTCAGAGAGGTCAGAATGCTTGAAGAAGTGTATGCAGCTGTTGGTTAATTGAATTATTGGAAAAAACCCTGGCTGCTCTACAATAGCAGGGAAATTTGAGCTGCACACGCCTTATGCTCCAATAATTGTTCAAGTCCAAATCATTTCTTGAAAGGACAAGATGTGAAAAATAAGCTAGAAAACAGCACAAAAAATTGATATTGTCATTATGAGGATCAATTATAGATTCTGCTTTGGAATATTTGGCTCATTTCTTATCATTCTATGTCAGAAAACAATGTGACAGCATAAAAGGTTCACAAACGGACAAGAAGTGTTATCAGAAAGGTTAGTCTATGGAACGATATTGAAATATTGTCTCATTTAGAAAGAAAATGAGTAAGAGGAGACATCCTATAAATATGCTATAAAGTAATTGTAGAGGAGGTAAATAATATAGAGGGGGCAAATATTATATTGCTTTCTCTCTGAGCAGGAAAGCAACTAAAGCAACTAAATCTAGTTAAGCTAGAAAACAAATAAACACTGCTAATCAATCTAAAGATCACTTCATCAAGACTTACATTTCAACTTTCTGCCACATAGTTTCTTTTACAGTCTTCGGATTTTTTTTCCTAAAATCAGTTTTATAAATTTCTAGTTTCAGCTGCTGTTTCATTTCTTTTTAAGATTCCTATTCTTTTATATGTTCTCATTCTTTCATATTGTACAAGTTTCGAGCTGGCTTCCCGCCAAGTCCCCGAAACTCAACAAGGACCTGCTTCCCAGAGAGGGAAGAGAAAAAAACAACGACTTAAGCAGTCAAAGCTATAGCAAAAAAATATATATATATTTTACATATGAGACAGATATGTACAATGAGAATACTATACACCACAACTCCAGAAATCCCAAACAGCTGCCCAAAAAGGGAAGAGGGGGAGGGAGAAAGGAAAAGGACAAAAAGGGACAAAGACCAAACAAGTCAACCAGCCAACTGAAGGTAAATTAGCAAAATCTCACCACTTCCCTTCGAACAGGCAGGATGGCTCGACACGGCCCAGCGCTCTCCCCTCACGTGTGGCAGATAACAGCAGTCACTGTAGGCCTCAGCTCCAGATAAGCCAGACCGAGACAGGGACCCACCGTTCTCGAACCTCGACGGAAAGGAAGAGCGTAAGGTCCCTCCTGCTGGCTTTATTTATACCTCAAGGTACGTAAAGGAATAGCATGGAATACTTCCGTGATCACTTTCCTAGTTCCTTCCTGGTTACAAGCTGGTCTCCAGGAAGGCCTAGAGTGAAACCATCACACATATGGTCCCATTCCTTCTTGTACTCATTCTTCCAGGTGCCTCCATTGGTGTATGAGATTGCTCACAGAATCCCCGAAAAACAGAATATGCTGAGCTGGAAGACACCCATGAGGATCCACAAGGATCATTGAGTCCAATCCTTAGCCCTGCACAGGACCATCCCCAAGAGTCACACCATGTACCTGAGAGCATTGTCCAAATGCTTCTTGAACTCTGCCAGGCTTGGTGCTGTGACCACTTCCCTGGAAAACCTGTTCCAGTACCCAACCACCCCCTGCGTAAAGAACCTTTTTCTAATATCCAGCCTAGACCTCCTCTGACACAACATCAGCCATTCCCTGCGGTCCTGACACTGGTCACGACAGAGAAGAGATCAGTGCCTGTCCCTCCCCTTCCCCTCACAACGAAGTTGTAGATTGCAACTGTTAATCCATTTAAGGGACAAGAGTCCATAAAAGCTCATGATCACAGCAAAAATGCTTTATAACTTGTTTCGATGTGGAAGATATAATAAATCTTAATATATTTATAGTTAGATGCTGCATAAGTGTCACTATTTATTTTGAATTGATAAATGAAACAATTGTCACTTACTCTGCTCTCCACCTTCTCTTTTCCCTACAGGGATTTTATTTTTAGAGGTGGCATTCCTGTAGATGAATTCCAAGAATAGACACTTTGCCTTCTGCTTCTACCACATTATCAACTTTCCCTTACCATTTGAGTTGCAGATACAAATGTGAAAACATGAAGAGTAGATGCATAGAAATGTCACAAGTGGTCAAAATTTCAATCTTCAGTCTGTACACAGAGATCATTGGTAAAAATTTTCAGTAAATGAGCATATTCCATATATACATATCCATATATATATTCTTCCAACATCATTGGAATACATTCTGGCTTTTGGGCTATTTGCCACAATATTATTATAATCTCTTATAAAAAGTTCTACACCATCATTTACTTGATCATATGGACTAACCCAGAACTTAACCAAGTTTAAATCAGACCCTTGACCAAGAACTAAGCAATTAGGTAGACCTAATGTTAATTTCTCCATGGACAATTTGATAATTTATATCTAGGGTTAGATGCTTGGATGGTTATGCTCAAAGATATTGCTTTGTTTTTTGCACCTAATAATTGTGCCTCACCAGGTGATGTTTCAGTGCCATCTGTGGTTGATGTCCCTTCTGAGTGCAGATGGCGGGGACCCAGTGTCCCAGCTGGAGCTGCACAGGCCTCTGTAAGGGACGTGTCTGAGTTCACATATTATGTGCTGCTTCCTCGCCCTAAAGCCAGCAGGCACACAGAGCTGCAAATATACCTCATATTTTGGGGTTTTCTTATATGACTTGGATGGTAGCAGTAATGCTTTCTTCATTAATGTTTCATGCATTGCTCCACATAGGAATCTACTTTTGCATTTCTATACAGAACTAAAAAGTCAGTGTTGGTGTGTCAGTGTCACTGCCCTTCAGTCCCTTCCTCTCTACTTCGTAAACCTATTTGTGCTTTTTTCCAGGATGTTTGTTACGTATTGAATACTCTCCTCTTGTATTCGTCCAAATGGGTCTCTGTTCTTCAAATCTCTCTTCAAGAGGGTTTAGAGCAGCCTTTCTCCACATTATTTCCTACTGGTGATCTTGGACAACTAACCCACACCTCAGGCTTTCACAGTGTCGTCTTTGGCTCTTACTCTGACATGCTGAACTTTTTAGGTGTAGCTCACCTGAGAGTTTGGATTGATAGCAGCAGAGCCTTTAGCAGTATTTATGGTCCAGCCATTGTGTCATACTTGTTCATAACTCTACAAAAACCAGGCTGCAGTGAACTCAATGAGCAACCCACGTGGCAACTGAAGCTGGTGCATCTGGGGCACTGATGTTTTCACGTTTTTGTTTTAGAAAAGTTTCCAAGATGTCTCTCATGCTGGAGCAGTGACTTTCTCCCTGGAGATTTAACTCCAGTTCCAACTTGTCTTCCTTCTGTAAGCAGCTCATGTAGTCATACATTTAACGAAAAACAGTCTCTCAGATTGCTCTGTAAGGCAAATTATTTACCCTTCCGCCACTTGCTTTGCATAGAACTGTAAATGCACCACACAAATAATGAATACCGCACATGGGATTTGCTAATGGCTTTCCCTGCAAGTATCTGACCAGCTGTCTGTAAGAAATATGAAGCTTTTTGGTACTACAGCCTGATTTATTTCAAGATAGTTAATTATATAAATAAATAATTTGAAATATTGATCTCTCTTTCTCTCCTAGTAAAGTAGGATTTTCCATTGCTTTCATCGAGAGTGCTAGAGAGACTGGAACAAGAGAGACTCCTCCAAACCATCACGATTTCAGAGTCAAGTCACTTTCATACACCTTATTTCTCTACATGAAATGCAAAATCAATAAATAAGAAACCTTTTTCTATGAAACAGTTAAGTAAGTAAGGAGGTAATTTATATTCCAAAACAATCAAAAAGTATCCCTTCATTGATTTATGTATTTTAACTTAAGCCCAGGGTTTAACTAAGGGATTATAAAACTCCCTAGAAGTATTTCAGGCAGGGACAAGTTGACGTGTAAGAAAAACAATCCCTTCATTTCAGTCCTAGTAAAAGCTCTTCATCATAACTTACACAACAGCTGCCTGGAGCCTGACTCAGCCTCATACCCAGGGCCGCTACAGTTTTACTTGACAGCTGATCCTTAATGAATGCAATGACTACTAAAAAGTACACGATACTGTTAAAGTTCTGTTAAGCCACAGATAATGAGAAGTACAATACACCTGTTTTCAATGATTCTGTGTAAAATAATAATAATAATGATAATGATAATAATAAAAAATCATTTGTCCTTTCCAGCTCTGAGTACATCCAGATCTGTCCAACCAGTGTCCTGATTCTTTTTCATAACATTTTTGGTTTCTATGTTTGTCTGAAAGAGCTGGTTATTATTTCTAGTTCTCTAAATGCTGGTTATTGTTTTCTGTATCAGGCCTATGTACCATGGTGTTTATAATCTGGGGTCGCTGATTCCTCTGCCATCAGAGGCAAATCTGTGCTGAATGACTCCCAATACAATACAATCCCTGGCCAGTTGTTTTGGCTAACTAGGAAAAGAGGTCATAGGTACTACCTCTGCTTATGACAATAGAGGAATCTGACACAGCAGTAAAGCAAGTTCTTTAAATTCCTTTAAGTTTTTGAAAACTTAGTTCTGGAAGTGCTGAGCATTTCTCAGTTTAGTGAGTGAAAATAAATTTGTAACCCAGGGCATAGCACTAACTCAGTTTAAATTTATTCATATAACTGTGTGGCTGAATAGGAAGAGTAAAATTCAATTTAATTCACAAAACTCTTCGAAAATCCAGCATAGAATTAGATTGATTCATGTGAGAGAATCTGAAAGGCTGTGATTTAACTTGTTTAAATTTTATTAGAGATGACACTAAACCCTATGAGCCCAACTAGCCATAGTGAATTCCTGAATTCCTGAAAGGGCTATGAGATGAGAGAGGAACTACGTGGGATACTTCTGCTCTCTCTGTTTGTTTGTCAAAGGCATGTCACCCCTCATAAATAACACAATAGGAGCACCATCTTGTTGAAGGTAGGAACATGATGGCAAAATCACAGTACACTCAAGCTGTGTTTTCTGTCCATGAAGGAAGAAGAGTAGACCAACATTTTCCATTGACATACATGCTATGCAGTGGGTGTCCATCCACAGTAGCAGTCCTGCTCCGAGGCAGCTGCAGACTTTACTTCAGAGTCCCACTCAGCACATGCAGCATGTTTGGGGGTGTTCATGAGGATATCAAATTCCATCAAATCTGTCATATAACACATTGAACAACTTTAAGACCTTTCCTTGGTTTGGATATGCGCAATGTGAATGTATAGATACGTATATTGTTGATATTTCTTCATTTTATTAGCTGTTTTTTCATTTGATTTCCATTAACTTTTTTAACAAGGAAAACAAAAGAGAAAGTGAAGTGGATGTAGGAAATTACCGTTATTGCAAACTACGAACTACAGCCACTCAGCCACCAAAGAAAAAGACAATCAAGGGAAAGTACATAATTTCACTGGTAATCTGTCACTAAGGAAAAGACTTTTCAGCACAAAACCATTTGCATAGTTATTTTAAATGCATGCTTCATACAATTTTAAAGTGTTTGTGATCAATGTCCAGATCTGACCAGTGGTAGATACTTGAAAAGTAAAAAAATTACTTTCTCATAGAAAGCAGTAGTCAAGAAAGAACATACTTCCATCATATTTATTCTCTGTATAGCTGTTCTAGCATTTACACATACAAGCAGCATCATTTTTTGCTTAAAAAAACTTCTTCATATTTAATCTTCCAGTTCATCTAAAGGTAGCCTGTTTAAAATGGGAATGCCCTATTTAAATCAAAATTTTCCAGTAGTGTTTGGTCTTAAAAACATCATATAAGAAAATGAAACCATCCCATTACTCCTATGGGCCCACTGTTATCAAACTACTACTACTGTGAGATCTACCTTTTACATAAAATCTAAAATTCAGTCCTTTTCTAACATCTTTATGGCCGAACTGGACTCAGTGATATTTCAGATCCTGATTTGGTGATAATGCCCTGAAGGAATCACTAGTCTATTATCCTTCTTCTCAGAAAAAATTTGAATTTTCTGAATGAATGTTCTTACTTTGACAGGTCTTAAAGTATGATGTCATGATTCAGCTCCTCTGTTGCATTAGGTAGGGTAAAACTGTGCAGTGGAGGCATTTAAAAAATCCCCCAAATGTTTGACCAATACAATTTAAAACCCTCCAAAAATCTTTTAACAAGCAAATCACAGTGATATTATTAAATCAGTCTTACTCTTAAATATGTTTCAGTGAGCTCTTCAACCCATAGATTAATCTTTGACATGTAATTTTTCTTTGTTATAACATACTAGTCTTATGTTGGTGTTGAAAACAATCAAAAGGGAAAGTAAGACCCAGGCACTAGGACTCGTGACTTAGACCAGACTGCACACCAAGGAAGGACTCACAGGTTTCAAGACGATAGAAACTCAATATGTCTTGGAAGAATTCATAACCCATCTTGAAGTACTCAGGAAAGACAACTAAAAGTTATTTTCCAGAGTAGCTTCATTCTTTTGTAACTAAACACTACATTTTTGGAACTCTCAAGGTGCAAAAGCTGCCTATTTGGTGATTCTACTTGCCTGTTCAATAAATTGTGCTTTGTGAAAAGTTTAAAGCAAGTAAAAGCCGACTTCCAAAGCCAGGAAAAATGAGGAAGGCCTACTACTAGACACTGCTGTTATAAGCCTTCAGTGTGTATTCTGAGTCATGTTTTAAATTAATTCCAGTTTGATTAGAAATCAATAATAATATAACGTGTGGGAAAAATGTAAAGGAATAGGTTGGCAATGCTCACAGCTTTTACCTACTTGAGCTGGTCAGAACAGTGAATTTCTTTGTCTTTTTATCATGAAAATATTTAATTTTAGGAATGTTTATGGTCAGATATTGTCTTGGTCAGAACATCCCATCATGCTTCAGTCTTTAACACTGCTGAAATTCCACAGACTCCACAGGATTTATTTGTCAATCTTCAATTACTTTTGTGGTCAGGTCAATACTAATTTTATCCTCAGAACTTCAACATCTTCCAGCCTGTAAAAGTCTGATGCACTGTACAGTATTTGGTTTAATTTTACCTTGCAACCATCATAATTGTCAGGCTTAGCATGGGCCAGCATGAACACTACCTATTTGTTTTGTCTTTGTACCAGTTAATGTCAGAATTAGTGTTAAAGGTCAAGAAGCTAGGATGTAGCTGCAGAGGTGCAGCGGGAAAGCAAGGTGTGCAGAACTGCTGTGCCCCGTGCATGAAGATGTGGACTTGATCATGACCTGGCAGTGTGGGGCTGGCCCAAGAGGTGGCCCTGACTCAGCACCTGCTGAGTCAGTAATCTGGTTCAGAACTCTGAATCAAGACAGGAAAGAAGAGGGAAGAAAAAAAAAGCAAATAAAGTTCCCGTTCCAGATTTTTTACAGTGGAACTGTAACTCAGTAATTGCAGGGACTTCTACACTAAACTTCATTTAAATGCGAAGAAATTTGAAAAAGTGAAACTAATAGAATAATAATAAATAGTAATATAATCATGACTGCAGTTTAGATGCAGTAAACAGTCTAAAATTTCGTATCAGAAAATGCATCTGCAAAGTAATTTATTGCATGGATACATTCTGACTTCTGAAAGTAAAAGTAATTAGTGTTGTTAAGGGGAGTATATGTAATTATTACTTAGACAGTGGTCTTATTAGAAGTACCAAAGGTCTTGTTCTTTATATTTCATCTAGTCTATAATAGCCTAACACTGAATTTTCTTCAGACTTACAGCTACTGCCTTCCTAGTGAAGACAGTAAAACAAAAGGAAAATTTTCCTTGTTAGAAATATACCTAGAGTATTTTAAAATGGAAAATGTTTGGATATTACCCAAGAAATGAGGTGGGTTTTCTACATGCACTCACTGTTCTGTTGGAAGAAATAGGAAAAGACATTTTGTGTAATTTCCACTGATTACAAACTTCAAATATTTAGTAAGTGACATCTGCAGCTTTCAAAATAAAAATATATTTTTATGACATATTTGCAAATAGGATTTCCAGACCACATTTGGACAGATTGTTTGCCCAAGTGAAAGAGGCGCGATAAAAATCTAATTTGGCTAGTCTGGAAAGAAAGGTTTACTTTTTTCTTTGCTTTTTATTTGTCACAACATGAAAGATGGAAGAATTATTTTTTTTTTATCCAAGAATTTTTTTCATTTGGAGTGGTTTGATCTCCTAATGGCCCATCTACAATTTTCAATGAAGTATTCCATAGAAGATTACGTTTTGTCACAAATTTCTCTTAAAAACAAAAGGTTTGATAGAAAAACTTTTGTAGGAAACACTACAATGCAGTTCATTTACTGCATCATTTATAATAGCAATGTCTAGACTTGTAGCTGTTTTAACTTAATTTTGTATAAGCACTTCCTCTCCACTAACTAATACAGGAAATCTCAGACGTCCAGAACAGTTTGAGAATTTTTTTAGCATTCTCATATGTTAACATCTCAAATTCAATGATATTTTTTCCTAGATAAAATAAATAAAAAATAATACAATTTACAACCTTAAGTGTTTGCCATAGACTAATATCCAAAAATACAACAGCAAATGCAAAATATACTGTTTCCAAGGCCTATGCTGCACAAAAGTCAGCATTAATTGATTGTCTCCAGCCTCCTTCCTGTTGTATAATTGCTAAGTTAACTGCTAGATAGTAATGTGAGCAATGAAGAAGCTTTACATTAACAGTGGGAAAATCAGTGCTGTTCAGTCTCTGTCTGCACCTTCCAGAAGCATCTTTTCCCACTGACATGATTTCCTAATGCGTGTTGAGCACACTTCTGAAAATAAGCCCTGCAAAAATATCCTAGGAATTATAGATATTATTGAATCCACAAATTTTAATTGTGGTTCTTGGTCTGAGAGGTCCCCATAATGGACACCATCTGGTCTGCCAAAACTGTCCCATTGCAAATGAATCCACCACCACTGTGAGGATTTGCTCCCGCAGCTGCCAATGTGATGCACCCTGTGGCTGTGAAACATATCGCAGCTGCAGAATCATGTAGCGCATTTGGTCATGCTGGAAACTAAAGGTACAGCAACGAAGGAAGTTTTTAGGAGACCACCAACTGACCCATTGTCCCTGTTGAAGTTATTGACAAGGATACAGCAGTGACATTCCTTGCACATAGGATAGCTTCAGTGTCCTTCACAGTAATAATACTAGCATCCCTCTAACCTCACTGTTCATTCACTCCTGCAAATGGCAGGAGTTAACAACTCTGGATTGTTAAAGATAACCTATAAAAATTTGTGCTGGCTTTGTCTGGGGTATAGTTAATTTTCTCCACAGTAGCTGGTATGGGGTTGTCTTTTAGATTTGTATTTTAAACAGTGTTGATAATATAGAGATGTTATCTCTGCTAATGCATTGAGCAGTGCTTGTGCAGTGTCAAGACTTCTTCTGTCTGTCACCCCACTTCAACAGCAAGCAGACTAGGGGTGCACAAGACATTGAGAGGGGAGACAGCTGGGACAGCTGACTCAAACTGACCCATGGGATGTTCCATACCATATGGCAATATGCTCAGCATTATCAAGCAGGTGCTTGATATCGAACCTGCTGCCCTTTGGCCTAGTCTCCTGCAACCTTGGCACTCATAACTCAGATCCCCACCTCCACTTCCTTTATTGGACTTAATTGCTGACTGGTGTTAAACTGTGACAAAATCAGACAGATTTCAGAGGAAACGTGGTTTCTGCTGCTTCATTACTTTATTGTTGTATGATGTTTTAGACATCTTTACTACTGATGATCTTGTGCTGACACTGTCTCAGTGTGCAGCTGAGTATGGGAAGCACTCCGAAATATGAATCTCAGGGAGAAACCTGTCATCTGAGGTATTGGGCATGTCCAGATCAACCTTTAGACTGTCATGTCAAATCGTAAAACTGATATGGCAAAATTTAACAAGACCTGCACCAAACAGTTAAGATCAGAGAGCCATGGCTAGGTTTTTTTTCCCCTTGAACCCATAATTCTCTTTCTAAACAAAGCCACAGTATTTAGAAAAATATTTTGGAGCTTGTAGTACACCAGATTCCCAGTCTTCTCCCAAGCCTTTTTCACACCGAGCATCTAGTCAGCTACCCATGCTCCAGGAGCAGTGCCGGCACGGCATTCACCTGCAGTTATTGGCCTTCTCAGACTACCTATGTGGTATGGTTTGAAGATGGCTCCCTGCCAAGTCTCCAAACCTCACCACAAGAAGTCCCCCTGCCTCCTGAACCAAGGGAAAAGAAAAAAAACCAAGAGAACCGAAATGAGAGAGAGATAGCTAAAGCAATATATATAAATATATTTACACTTATATTACAGTTATATACAATTGAAATATATATACAATTTCTAAAGGAAAAGGGAAAGAGAAGGGGGAAGGGAAAAAAGGACCAAAACCAAAATAAAATATACATGATCAATAGCCCAAGATCTAGCAACTAAAAGAATTAGCAAAAGAATGTCTGACTACTCTCCTTGGGACCACAGAAAGTCGCACTGGAACGATCGCCAGCAACCTCTGTCTCCCAAGGTTGGCAAGGCCTAACCAGGCCTCACTCCCCAGCACGACAGACTCAACAGCAGGGAACCTGCACCTCAAAGCCGCCGGAAGGAAAGAGGGGAGAAGGCCTTTCCTCCTTTCTTCTTATACCCTGGCTTACATAAAAATCGTAGGGAATACCGGGTAAATCTGGGCACTTCCTTGGTTACAAACTGGTCACCAAGGAAGGTCTAGACTAAACTACCACTCTATGTCAGGCTTTAGTTTATGTACAAAAAGGAAATGCAAACTGCTACTCACGGAAACAGCCAGAATGGAAGATCAGTGAATGATAAATCTGAACTTCTATCTCCAAGACAATCTGGACCTTTCACTTATCGTTCAACTTTTTCCTTACTGTATCTGACAAACATTTATTTTCTAGTTAAGTAGTGCACATGCTGAATTTTGTGGAAATCTTCTGTCTTGGACCATCACTAATTGCTTGGATTACATTTTTTGCACATAAACAGAAAACAGACCTTCTACATGGTTGCCAATACAATAGGGAAAGATATTGTAGCTAAGCTATGACAGAGAAAGATCATTAGGAGATCAGTTTTAAAATCTGTTGTGTGATTTCTGACACCTACTCAGTTTGACTTTCCCATATACAGGCACATAAGTTTGCCAGACAGGCAGCTGGTATTAGGAATTGTTTGTGTGGCAATGCAAATAAATTCTGCTTGATTTATTCTGAATGGTTATTTTCCTTTGATCCTTTACAGTATATTTTATGTCAGTCACCACTCCAGCCTCTCTGATTTTAACCATTGAAGGAGTACCATGTGTGTTCATTATTTAAGCTACCATAATCTGTGTGAGTAAAAACACATAATGAAAAAATGAACTGTGACATAAAGTACGATATGGAAGGCCAAATGAGCAATATTCATGTGAAGCACTTGGAGCAAAATATTTAAAAATTAATGAATAAAGATAAGTCAGAAGTAATGCTGGTACCAAAATCACTACAAATAAGATAGGAAAAACTGTACATTTATGGGCATTATAAAGCCTATGTGATATTGGGTACCTCTATAACACTTCATCTATTTCAAAACAGCAGATAAAAGATTGATCCTAGGTCACATCGCATCACGGGTCAATTTTCAGTCACAGTAGTACTGAGGAGACATTATTAGGTCTTAGAATAGAGGCTTGAATAAAAAGAAGATTAAGACAACTGGGACCATTTGACTTCTGCCTTATTTGGGGATAATGCTGGCCTCCATGTTGAAGCAAGAATAAAGGCTGTGACAGATACAGAGAAGGAAGAAGAGCATCAAGGTATAAAATTTAGAAAGATAAAAAAGACAATTATTAGGCTAAAGGCTGTAATTAAAGACTTACTTTTATATCACCCAACTGAATGTATGTCTTGAGGACTGAATTTCAGAGATGAGAGGAGCACTGCAGTGACACTGCAGCGTGTGGGAAAGAACAGTCTCTATTCCTGATTAGCATCTCAGCATCCCACTGTCCTACTTTATTGTTGTGTCTCCAAATAAATGAGTCACAGAACAATCTCTGACAAGAACGTTGCTTTATTGAAAAATTCACTTCTTTCTTCCCCCTCTGCATCCTTTCCTTCTGTCCTCCTCCATTAGTCTCTTTGATTTTCAGTTAGAAAAAAAATCAGTTTTGAAAATTTATAGTATTTAACTGTAATTTAAAAGAAATTAAAAAAGATCTATATTTTCAAATGGATCAAAAAGCAGAGGTCTTCGTCAGGCATTATTATCTGCAACCTTACACTAGAATGAAGGCTGAAAGAAGAGAAAAGCTTTCTTTTTAAACAAATGTGTTTTCCTTATTCTTCTGTTTTCCACCTAGGACACATGTATGATGCAGAGTGCATACACACACGCTGTGGGAGGTGACAGCAATCATCATTTTGTACTTAGAATCAGCAGTATAAAAGTCATGAAATATGTGTAAGTAATACATTTGGGCTCCAAGGCATACTTTTTAATCTAGAAAGAACTGAATGCCAATTAAATGGAAATGCAGCTATTGCTTTGTTTCTCAGCTTGCTAGTGGTTTTACAAAATTTGTTGCCACCCTCCTTGGCTTACAGATTGCATCAAGATTGAAAAAAATCACAATGTTACAATGACCTTTATCATGCATAACTGCTGAATTTCTCATCAATAATTTATCCCATAAAAAGTAAATCTCTTAGTTAACCTAAGATACAGCAACTTAAGTGTATTTAAAGAGAAAAAAAAGACTGAAGAGTCCAACATGATCAGTTATGTTGGTTTTTCAATGTGATATCATGTAACAATATTATTCAACATTTATAAATAGCCACTATTAGCATACAAAAATGACTCTAAGGCAATTTAACACTTTTAGATATCAAAGTTGATGAAAACTCAAATTTCCAGCATTTTGATTCCTATTTTCAAACTCCATCCTAAAAGTACTTACCCCCATAAGCCCTGCACAGCAGCGACTTAAACACAGGTGTGTTATCAACATTGATTTCGTCACAAATCCAGGACAGCACCACGTGAGTTGTTAAGAAGAAAATCAACTCTATCCCAATGAAAACCAATACATATATACAGGTTGTCTCTATTATAATGTGCTCTCGTAAATCCCTGCTTATAATCTAATAGGACTTCAGTTTCCTTTTCCCTAATCACAGTCACCCCAATATTTCCTTCACATACTTCTGTTTGGGAGTATCTTTACAGAGTAAAGATAGTACGTAGTACGTAGTACATAGTACTGGAGGCAAAGAAATATAAAGTTAGTGTATGATCAGTTCGTGTGTCTTTGTTCCTCTGAAGATTAAAAAAAAGTAACTGAACTGTAGCTCTAATCTTTTTCCTGTGAAAACAGAAGTTAGCCTCTACCTTTCACCCCAAGGTCAGCAAGAGCAATACAGAGGGCATGAGCATGGGCAGAGAGGTCTAAGAGACAATGTGTGCCTAAGCTCGTATGCACAGCGTCTTGCATGACTGTTGCTACTTTCTTTCATTTGGGACTTCTGTCCTTAAAAAAACAAAGCCCCATTGGTTACCAAGGTGGTCTGCTGGAGCGAGGAAGTTTGCCCTGCCCTTAGAGGAAGCATCCAATATGGGGGCCTCTGGAAGGAACTGGGTCCCCAGCTACGAAGGGGACTTGGCTTGGGCTGGGGAGGAGTGTCCACTGTCTGAATTACAGCTGCCTCATGAAGCTCTTCTTTTAGCTTTCTTTTAGTATTAGCAAAATAACAAAAGCAAAGGAATATAAAGGCAATCTCTTGTCTTTCAGTAAAGTGTTTTTGTCCACGATGGGTGTGAAGTGACTTCTGGTGAAATTCTCTTCTTGAATCTCATGAAAAATGTGTGTGTCCGTGCTGATGTGAGAACACAACACAAAAACAACAAATCATTGAACTCTTCACTTGGAGGGTGATTTTTTTAATTTGCTTGTTCTGTTCATGAAATACATATAAGTTTACACTATTGAGTTTTCCATCTATGTATAGACTGGGTGGCTCCCCTTTCACAATTTCATTCAGAGGTTCTTAATTGGTGAGCACAGTAAATTATAGGGATGCAGAGAAGAGGATGGATACATTTCAATTCTTCAGGGGACTGAAATAGCAAAGGCCAGCTCTGGTTAGAAAAGCTGCAGATAGAACTCCTGTTAAAGACACATAAAATTGTTCCAAGAGGACAGGAAGACTTTCTAATGAGGTAGTCAAATTGTTGCAAGGTTGTCATTAAAAACAATAAGGGAACCTAATTTGCCAGTTGCTACTATTCCTGATTAGATTACTGATGTTTACTGAAGTTTGAAGCATTTAAAGACAAGTTCCTCGGGGTTGGATTTTTTTGTTGTTGTGTGTGGATTTTTTCAAGCCTTTAATTGTAAATGATGTAATAGAGTGATTGAAAGCATTACAGAAAGGAGTGAAATAGAGAAATGAGGTTCATCTAATTACCGTATTTAAAGAATGTATTTAAACACATGTAAGAAAATCAGTGAGTGACATCATAAGTTCATATCAGTATTGAAAACATCGTAGTCCTAAAAGCCAGACACTTAAAAGTGAAATATGTCCTTTGTTTGGCAGCAAAATGTTTCAATGCTACTAACCAGGTAGCAAAAATCTTAAACCAAACAACGTAAATATTTCCTCTGAATTCAATGGGACAGGTGATCTATATTGTGATGGTTTTTTTCTAGGACATCTAGAACAAAGATCTGCTGCAATGACTAACACTATATAATGTAGAAATAACGGACTGTATAGTAAAGAAATATGGAAGAATCTGTGGATAGCAGAGCCTGCTAAAAAGAACTTCCACACTGTGACTTGTAATATTACCAAGTGATAACAACCTTATTTTTTTTCTGTTTCTATGGGACATAGTTACTCCAGTGCCCTATTGGAGCACCATGCAATTGTAGTACAGAGCGTGGACTAATGACATTTTCTGAATCATCTTCCAGAACCAAGTGGTTTTTTTTTTAGGGGCAGCCCAGGCACACATTGATCCAACATGCATGACAAAATGCAGAGGTGTATTTACAGAGGTATTAGGGCTTGGAAAATAGATATAAACTATAGCCTTCAAGGATTCAGGTAACTCATATGTTGTCTCACTATATGTTGAATTCCATCTCTGCCCAATGAATGGGTGCTATTAGATATAATTGTTTTAAATGAGACTGGCTGGTGTTACCACAAAAGATAATTAACTTTTACCACATAATTGTTTTTAATTCTCAAGAATATGTGCTGTGATTTGAACATTTTGGTGACTTTTACAAAATATGCTACAAAGATTTGGGGTTGGGTTTGATTCATAAAGTTTTCTTTGAAATACATTTTTCTCTCCAAAGTGATTCTTCTCATTAAGCAAAGCATGTCTAAATATTTTGATATAAAATATTTTGATAGCTGTATGAAGTTAGTAGTAGGAATATCCCTGCTCACAAAGGATATCAGGTTTGCTAGTGACAGCCTTCTATGTCTGATTTCTGTAATGATCTGGGAAGAGCTGGAGATGCATTTGGAAAGTCAACTTATTAAAAACCTTCCTCAACATTCTCCATTCTTTGCGGCATTCCACTGTAGGCACTAAGCCAACATAGTGCAAATGCGTCAAGATAAATGACCATTTTTCTTAAATATATTCTGATTTTTTGCCTTCATATTTGCCTTGTAGCTTTCCTAGTCTGTGTGTTTATAACAGGGCTTAGATGCTTAAGTATATTTGAGGACCTTGTGGAAGAGGTGTTTATAAATACTGGGATTTCTTTTGTTCTGTAATGCCCCCGTGGATATTTTATTTATAGCACAGCAACAGTCTGCAGAACTTACACAGCTTCAAGACCACATGTGAGATACTGTAGAACTACAAAAAATGAGATAATCTTGTAGAAAATATATCATTAGAGATCCCAAATTTGAAAAGACCATGACTAATAGTTCTCAAGATGCTTGTTTCAATTTTTCTTACAGACAATAAAATGAAACATAGACTTTGTTTCCTGGAGGAGGCATAAGATGAGAGCTGTATATTTTCTATACTGATGTTGCTGGAAGAATTTCAAGATACAAATGCAAACTGGCAGTGCATAAATGGAAGGACAGTCTTCTGTACAAATGAAAGGGTATTTTGATTTCATGTAGAATGCGGTGGGGGAAGTTCATGCATCTAATCTACATTGGGATACCACATCTAGTACTTAGCCCCAAGCAAGTTTGCCTTTGAGAATAAATTATCTCATTGCCGTTGCAAAACTTAGGGGAACTCAACATTTTTTCCTAGGTGGATAATGATGAGAGAGTATGAGTTAGGCCCTAGTGATCATGAGGGGCATACTCTGGGGACCTGCTGCCCCAATTTGCCAGGATGTCACCACTGCAACTGTCCTCTCTTGCAGACAGTGCAACAGCAGCACATTTCTGCTAAACTGGAAACAGCTTCACCTCCATTTACAGCCCTTCTTGAGTTACAGGGAAGACCAGAATGTATCGCCATCTTTGGGCAGCTAACCCACTTCCTTTATGCTCAAAGGTTGGTGGCTTTGGGGTGGTAGGGCTGGAGTCCAGGCCTGGCTCATGAGGCGCCTGTATGATGGATCTGGTAAATTAATCTGTCTGTAAGCACAAAAGTTTATTATACTAGGCCCCAGTTTATTTAATTTGTGAAATCCTACTGAATCACAAACCCAGACAGTGTGACAAAATTCATAGCACTACATTCATTTCTGGCATTATTTTTTTATTAGATTTACTGTGACTGATGGCTATTTTCTGCATGACTGTAGCCATATATGAAGATATATGAATTTATTTTCACTCATGAATATGTTTCCATAGTGTATTGGCTCATTGCAAGCAAAACAACTGTAAAATAAAGTTATTCATAGGTAAGAAGACCCATTTAGTAAAGATCTAGGAAAGAGGATCCTTGTGTAATTTTTTTTTCAGTTAGCAAACATGAGCTTGGATGGATTTTGAATAGCATAGAGTCCAATAAGAGGCATTTTGTGACAGGAATGGGTAGTATGGTAATAGAATTTATCTTCTCGTTACTGTTTCTCATTTTCCTTCCCTTGATTAATCATTCTAAATGTTCCCTTACGTGCAATTTTCTAGTCATGCTAACAAAAAATATAGGTTTCAGTATTTAATCCTGTGGATACTAAAAGACAATTAATTTGAATATTCAGAAAACTTCCAGCTATTATAAGTCTTGACACATCTTTATCTACTCTTTGCAGTCTCCTTTTGTTGTTTAATCATGCCATTTGGACTCTCTGGCTTCACCATTATGTGTCTACTTGCTTTATTTCTTGAGTGACCTACAGGGTTTTTTTCACCCTAGAGGTATACTCTGCAAGTTAGTTTTAGCAAACATCTTTTGCATACAAATGTAGTTTGATAATTCACTATCAAAACTTCAAGCCCTTAGTGAGTTGTGTGCTCAGAAATGAGCCTCCAAAATACTAAGAAAATGACAACTAAGTATAATGAAAATGAGAGCGTCAGTTAAAAAAGAAATAATCTCCTTCCTTTCTCAATATTCAACTTAGTGCACAAACTTGGAAAAAAGTTACAGATGAATCGAACAACTATTCTCATTCAGTTCAGGGCAGTGAAACCAGTTATGATAAAATTTCCCATTTTTTTTTTAAATGGCATTAAGTCAGACACTATTTCCGTGTTTTATCCATATAAAACAGAAGATACTGTAACTCCAGAAGGATCAAAGTTTTAAAAAAGTTTGTCAATGGATTATTGCCTACATGACAAAGATCTTTAAAAGTTTTACTGATTTGGTGAAAAAAGCTCCATACATTATTGTACAGACATTTGGTCATCTAAGAATTTTGAGGTGATGGAAACCTATTAGCTAGGTGTAATTAAACACATTCCAGCTGTTGTTCCTCAATGTACATTCTATCTGTTTACACTGTATTAAAACAAATGTTCGGTATTCATCCAAAATCTACTCACTAATATGTTTTTCATAAAAATTTATTAGAAATTTCCACGTGAATATAATTTATCTAACATTGGATTATAAATAGCATATGCAAAGGACCTTGTTGTACCTTTTGGACAAAATGTCTAGCTAGTGCTTTTCAGTTCAATATTTCTCAATATTAAGGCATTCGTTTGATATCCCCTTGTTCTGTTGGGGTTTTCATTTGTAGTTAGTGGTGGAAAGGGGACACATTCCTAAGAGCTGCTAATATTTTACATTTATATATAACATAATATGTTTCTGTGCACCCATCCCAGTGCATGTATTCAATATGTATAGTATACAGTTCTGTCATTCTTTCTTGCCACTATTATCTTACTGTCTGATCTTTATTCACTGAAAGCAATGGGGATTCTGCTGTTGACCTTAGGGAAAGCAACAGTCATGTCCTTGCTCAGCAAGTGGTCCTACTGATTTCATTCAAATCACTTGCAAGTCATGATACCATGGTATCCTATTAGCATGATAGGATAAAGCTGTAGATAAGGGAGTACAATGAAGTGTAGAAAACAAGTTATCTGAACCTCTGTCCTCAGACCATGTACACATCAAGTCCATTTCTATTATGGATACACAGCTTTTCACTGTGAAATATGTTTTCACTAGTATAGTATATTAATACTTTTAATCAACAAATTGCAGACCAGCAGTGAGAAAAATACTAACTGCTCTTTGGGCAAACTTAAGTCATACCCACATGACGCAATGTTATTGTCATTTGTTATTCTTTATATGTGTGCTTATATCTTTATAAATTCTGTCCCACCTTCCTTCCATTCTCCAGTATCTCTGCTCAGAGCTTGAGAAGTAGGACAGAAAGGTGGAAGATATGAAATTACATTTTGAAATGTGATCATTAATATGCTTCAGGCTGCATAATTATCATAACCTTGATTGGTCTTCTAAGAGGGAAGCAGAACTCTCTAACACAGAGATTGGGGCTGATGGGTTTTCCTGAAAATCTAGCCAAGACTCAAATTCAAGTTTAGTTACTATAAGAATAAATTCAGAATATGCAGGCACATAGTATGACCCTAGTTCCAAAGAATTCACAATTAGAAAAAAATCACCCCAAGATCTAAACTAAAAGACTGGAGAATAAAATGGACATATGACTTGAATTATTTTTTGCATTATGTTCTTATCTAGGCTTCAGACAGACAGTTTATTCTTTCACCATTTTTCACTCTGAAATTTTGTTAAAATAAAATTTATCATTTCCAAGAAGCCCATGTAAATTATACATTGATGACTGAGTTTTGAATAATTACCAGATTGGATCAAAATAGTAGCAGTGTTGCGACCAATTGTGGAACAATCAGCAAAATCTTCCATTGCAAAGCAGAACCATTAACAAATTCTTTATTCACTTGAGTAACTGAACTCATGGCAGATATCAGCAATGATCGCCAGGTACCCTTGTTCAGGAAAAAGAAGTGATCTGAAAGCCAAGTCCCTGCTCTCTTGCATGCCAGAAGTAGTTTTGACACTCCAGATGAAAATATGAGGCTTTTCTCTTATCCCTGAGGCCACATTTCAATATTGCTCATGCACCATGAAGCTCTCTTGAAAATGTCAGTCAGGGAACTGATATATCTGCTAAGACTATAATCCTCGCATGCCACAGCTGCTGAAAGTCACCATTTGTGATAACATGCCAATTATATTTCAGGAGCCATGGCAACAAAGAGGAAGAGCAGCCCACTCCTCTCTTAGCTGCAAATCCCTAAAGGCGTGATCCTCGGGCTTCCCTGGGGCTAACTTGGGAGATCCAAGCAGAATGCAAATATGTTGAAGCAAACTACACTCTAAAAAGCAACAGGGAAAAAGATTACTATTTTTCTTGGACTTGTGTGTATAGCACTATCCAAAGTTTTAGTTTTGCATGGAGTTCTCTGCTGAATTTGGACATAAATTGGTGCTCTGGCCATGTGAACATTACTGTGCTTACCTTTTGCTGCAAGCCATGACATACTCCACAATGTGATAATTTGCAGCATGTTTAGTTTCCACACTTGTATCAATTAAATTCCTTACAAAATTATTTTAATATTCAGGCAAAACCTCTGCTTTGGACTTTATGTATGAGTCAAGAATTCATTGGTGTATGAGCTAAAGTTGTTTTAATTAGCTGACTAAATCTGGTTTATTGTGTTTTGGTTTGTCTTCACCTCTGGATTCTCCCTCATACCAACAGGTGTAGTCAAAACATAAAACTTTTTCAGAAATACAGATTTGCTAGTGGCAGGAGCCAATAGTTTGCCTCTCCTGATTGTCTACTACCAACCACAGAACCTCCCCATGCTGGCTCTGTCTTAAGCTTGGTAGTTGTTTTTGACTAAATCACATACCTCTTGGGGGGTATGGGGACTGCACAGGGGGCTGAAAAGGTAAATCCAGTGCCAAATTATGCAGTAGATCAAATGTATGAGTCTTTCACCTCTTGAGATTTAATGTAGGCTTTGATTCCAAAATACTAAGTGCACCAGATTTATATGTTTATAAATTTTTGGAGAGAATGACATGGATGTAATATAGGCAGGATGGCACACAAGTTCATGAACTCTGCCTTTAACTGAGTAACAGACAAACTTATACATATGTTTCAAGCAGTCCACCTATTAATAAACCATTTTATAGGAATGAGGTTAACTTTGTAGAAGAAAATCTTTTAGGTATGTATATATAGGATAGCACAATGTTTGTGGCCAGAACTCTACAAACTAATTTTTCAGTTCAGGAGTGGAATTGAGGGAAAATAAAAATTAGTACCAGGCCGAGAATCATTCTTTTGTTCTATATACTGGTGGGATATACACCAGTCTCCATTAATGAGTCAGTGCAGTACATGTCCCCAGATGGATGTATTTCCTCCTTCTTTCTCCCTATAATGATAAAGAGTTTCAGTTTAGTTCTTGTTGGATAGCCAAAATATTAATGGGCAATAACAGCCTATGAAATATTACCACATATTATTTCTTTGCATAAAAAATTGCCAAAAATTGAAGAGTTTAATCTTCTTAGGGTCTTTGAAGTACTTCCATTGCTTCTGACATGTTTTCCTCTAACCTTTAATAAATATGTCTTTGTGCTGCTCTATGGCGGTTTTTGTTCTTTAGGTGGTGGTTTATGACCAGTTATATAGGTAGTCTGCTGCATGCTTCCAGTCACTTGGGTACTGTTGTCTCAGTCTCACATCAAGGAAGCATCCTCCCAGGCTGGAGCACTGTGCTGGCTGACCACAGATGCAAACATATAAAAGTTCTCATGACTCCTAAGTACAGCAGTACTGGTGAAACCAGCACAGAATTAATAAACAGAAACAAAAGCAGTGAAGTTAAAAAGGCAGAAGACCACAAACACCCAACCCTTGATTTAGTTTATGTCCAAATACAGGTGATTGACAAATGTGGGTTGTGGTTTGGTTTTTGTGGATGGGTTGGTTTTTTTTCCTAGCTATTTTATGTGGTGAATGGGAATGATAACAAAGGAAAAATATTATAGGTAAGAGTAACTTGCTGGATTTTGTCACCTGTTTGTGATGTCAGAGGAGTCTCTTGGTTCAGGGAGTGAGCTACTGTGCATTCAGATATCCTCTGGTAGTACTTAGTATATTCCACACTTTTGACTAAAGCAGGATACCTACTTTCAGATATGACTTTTAGTAATCTTAAAATAGTTCAATATCTCTTTTGTTTCTGTCTTTTGCCTAGACCTTATAATTCCTTTTTAAATTCAGAACTCAAATAGCCATGGAGAGTTTCACAGGTAGACAGGATAGTGCCAGCAAAATGATCTAATTTTGGGTATTTCAGCTAGAGTATCAGCTTGGATAAAAGCATCCATACCTTTTAAATTGTTCGTGCAATAGTTCAGTTTAGTTTGCATGGTCAAGAGTCCCTGAGCAGACTGAAAATTGCAGCCTGCAAGATGTAGTGTTTGAGAAAATGCCTCTTCTATTGCTTAGTACATCATTATTTTAGTGCTTGAAGCTCTTTTTCAAAGAGAGCAAAGAGGTTTGCAGAGGCTATTTTCTCAGTTTGCATGTTTGATCAAGCCCTGAATTTCAGAAATTGCAATTTACTCAAGAAAAATTCAAAGTGATTATTTAATTTTTCATTCATAGCAGGTAAGTATTATCATCTCCTAGGTAAATGTTCTTAAACCTTCTAGACTTTGACCTGCTCATAATTTCATCGAAACTTGTAGTAGAAGAATAAAACAATAATTATCAGGGGAAGCTTCCGTTGGTTTATGCTCTCTGTGTTTCCTAGATATTGGTGGTTTCTCTAGGCTGTTTCTGCCTCACCTTTATTTCCACAGTTTCTATTTGTAAACAGACTTATTGGAGGTACAGTTTTGGGTCCTGCTACCTTATTATAGGCGCTGGACTAACAAGAGCAGGGGAAATTAAAACAGTGACTGTTCCAGCACACTGCAGTTTCTGAAAGGCCTTCAACAAAGAATTTGCAGCAGAAATGAGTTGAATGGTGCTTCATAGGGGTGTGTCACAACTTCTTAATTTTGGACCTTCAGAAGAAGGTTTTTTGCGACACATCTGCTCTCCCCAACACATCTGCCCTCTCCATATCCTTTTGTATTGCAACCTCTGTTACCTTGCTATCCTCAGAAGGTATTGCATAAGTATTCACTTACATACAAGCAAGATTTCCCTTGCCTCTTACTTATCATTTTTATTCCATCCCTTTATACCAGGAGAAATGCAGCCTGTCAGAATTAAGCTCCATCTCAGTATTAGAAAAACAAACTATTAGATGGAGATATTTGCAAAGGTACTGTAACATACTGATATATGTTCAGTGATACACCTACTTGAGTTCTGTAAAGCAAGAATGGTTCACTGTGCCTCATCTTAAAAGAATAATCTATGTAAAATTTAAATGTTTTATTTGTGAAAGCTGTGAATAATGTTTAATCTTCATATCGTTTCCACTTCTTTTTTTTCACCCAACACCTTTAGTTTGAGCCACTTTCAGTTCTAGTAAGAAAACACTCAACAAATCCTCAGGTAAATTCTTAATATATGAGTGTTTATGATAAATCTGTAAGATTTTTGTTTCATTTGACCTCAGGATTCAGTCACTTAGAATCCATGAAATTTATGAAGTCTGATACCTTTGCCATAAAACTGGCAACATCTGATGGTTTACAAGAAGTCCAAGTTGACAGAAGAACATGCTTGTTTGGAGGTTTTAACTTTCCTACATGCTTAGTTTTCTTTTCCCAGTCCATATTTTCAGAGGCAAAACTTCCATTTTAAAATCTAGAAAATAAAAATGGAAACAAAATATTAAATACATGGTTCAAAATCAGTGTTATGATTTGAATGCAGATCTGAATATCTGAAAATGTGAAATCTGAACATTTTCAAAGGCCTTCCATTTTGGTTCCTTTGTTTACCATATCAGAAAACTATTATTTATGTTTTCAAATTGGGAGTTTTGTAATCTATTGTACCGCATGTTCATAATATGTCCAAATTTTCAATCATTAGTATCATTAAAAATGCAGAAAATGTTATAATAATTAAAAACTGTTTTTATAGTAGGTGTTATCATTAGGCATCTAGACAATTAAGTGGTCTGGTTCCTTGGGTCTAGGGTAGCATTTATCATGCAATAGTGAAGCAGTTCTGGAGTGAAAAACCAGCCAATTTAGAGATCCTAGCAGGAATGGAGAAACTCTCCACAAAGGCAATTGAACAAATCCTTCACTTACAGTAAATACCATGGTATTTTTACACAGTAATTGCAGGAGAGATCAATTTTTAGGATGGCATATGGAAATCCACAAAACAGCACAGTGCATGGTGCTCAGTTATTCCAAGAAGTAGGAAAAACTCACTGTACATTCAGGGAGTTAAAAAGAAAAAAACCTGTACTATTACTTCAGAATAACAGAGAAAGGAAAAATAATATGTCTGGTTTGGTTTTTTCTCTTTGTTTTTTTTAAGGAAATTATGATAGGGAAAAAAGTAAAAATGGCTTACCTTTGGCAGGTATCTGCTCTTGTATTTTCTTCATCCAATTTAGGCTCTGCAAAAGCCATGACAAGGTCAGGGAACAGGTGTCAATTATAGCCAAATATAGCAAATATAGATCCTTAGAGTTAGACATATATGTAAGGGGGAAGGGGGGGGGGAAGAAACAAAGTAGCAAAAAAAAAGTCAGCATATAGCATGTAGATTTTTAAAGTTGTTGTGGTGTAATTAGGCAGTGTCCAGGTGTAATTATGATCATTTCATTGTATATGCATACAGTATTTCCATAATGACTGGATGGGATATTAAATTTTCATTGTTCTGTACTTTAATCTTAGAATTGTTATTGATAACATCAACTGATACCATGGTATTATAAGAGTTAGTATCTATAAAGTCTCTCTTCAACCATCCAGCTGGTTTTGACTCTTAGTTCATCAGGTATTAAACATTATAAAACAGTGCAGGATTGTTCCCATCTAAAAGGCCAACACTCTTCTCTATGCATATGATGAAATTTTATTCTTCTTTGTTTCTTGTTAAGCACAATGGTAATTCTCTTATACACTCAAATGCCTATTTTTGTAATGGTCTCCTACTTCCTCTGATGATGGCAGTAATCACAATGAGAAAAAGCAACGGGTGGGATCCAGTTCATCTAATATTGGTCCAGATTTTCTGTCATGGTCTGTTGCTGGATAATTTATTTTTGATTTTGTAGTTCAAAAATTATGGGAGGTGGATCCCTAGGGCTGCTGCATATTCAAAGCTCTTATTCTACCAAATACAATTCCAGATGCAACTTAGTCCTACCAAGGAAAAAAGACCTATGGACCACAGATTTCAGAAACCTTGCTGTGAACAGTAGGCCAACAGTCCTTCATCTTCCCTGGTAAGACTGAAAGGTGGGGGATTTCTAGTACACAAAGCAGAAGTTTATCTTTTAATTTGTTCTTCAGATAAAGATCTATACAACCAAGAACTCACATTTCAGTTAGAAACTCAAAGCTTGTGCAATTGTACTAATGATCTTCTTACGCACAAAGTTAATGAGACATAAAGTTCCCTACCTTCTTAACAAACACCAAAAATACCTGCCAGCAGGTAAATATTTATTTAATTTTTTTTTTAGCAAACATTTATTCCAGTTACTGAAATCAATTTCTTAGTTAACTAGGATGCATTTCATTTCACACACTTCTGTTATGTACCAAACATTGCTAAAAATTTACAATGTGGATTGCATAAACACTTGTCCTGGACTTGGAAGGAGGAAACCAAGGATACACTTTAGCTGGAGGCAGTCTGCTAAAGGGTAACTGGTGACAACATCCTCCCCTTCGTTCAGCAAGGACTTCCTTAGCTAACTTAACCATGACTTGGAAAAAAAAAAAAATCCTAAAAGACCACCAGCTGAAAAAAAGTCTTCCATCAGGATATCTTTATTTTTTTTCAGTGGCCTTTTGGGCTAGTACACCTATGCATAAACTATACAGAAAGATTTAAAGGGGTTTATAGTGTAGGTTTTGCCAGTCTCTGTGCACACACAATAAGATGTACAGAAGAGCATAAATTTTGCTCTGGGCATTATTACTTCCCCTGTTGGCAGCAGGCTCTAAAAAGGCAGTAGAATTTAAAATATGGTAAATCAATTAGAGGGGGTGGGGAAATTTGGAAGTAGTATTTTACAGTAAGGCCCAAAATACTGCAGAAGGAATCTAGTATGTTTTAGCCCACATTCTGCACACAGAGCTTCTGTGACAAAAGTTTGACTGGGGAAAACACAGGCTCCTTGCTCAACAAGATGGGGTAGCTTGATTCATGGGACATGGAAAAAGCTGTTACAATAAATGTCTTCTTTGCCTCAGCAATGTGCCTGAGCATCAAAAAAGGCAAATGGCATCCTGGGCTGCATTAGGGGTAGTGTGCCAGTTGATTGAGGGAGATTATCCTTCCCCACTACTCATCACTAGTGAGGTCACAGCTGGAGTACTGTGTCCAGATCTGGCCTCCCCAGTACAAGAAAGACAAGGATATACTAGAAAGACTCAAGTGAAGGACCGCCAAGTTGAAGCAACTGGAGCATCTCTTCTACAAAGAAAAGCTGAAAGAACTGGGACTGTTCAGCCTGAAGAAGTGAAGACCCAGAAGGGATCTCATCAATGTGTATAAATACTAGGAGGGAAGGCACAAAAATGATGGAGCCAGTCTCTTTCCAGTGGTGCCTAGTGACAGGCCAAGAGGCAACAGGCACAAGCAGGAACACAGGAGGTTTTGTTGGAACATCAGGAAACACTTTTTTAATGTGAGGGTGACTGAGCACTGACACAGAGTGCCTACAGAGGTTGTGGAGTCTCCATCCTTGGAAATATTCAAAAGCCATCTGGACATGGTACTGAGTAACCTGGTCTAAATTGCCCTGCTTGAGAAGTGGAGTTGGACCAGACGACCTGCAGAGGTCTTTTCCAACCTCAAACTTTCTGTGATTCTGGGATCCTAATTATATATCAGAGGGTTCCTAACCAAGGTGAAGGCCATTTTTTCTTTCAAGACAGAGAAAAAAAATTAGGACACATAGTTCTGGTGTAACTTCAGTATTACTGCTTTTCCAAAGTTATGCCTTGGAGAATGAATTTGCCTTCATGGTTCTAGAAGGCAATAATTGTTTTATCAAGTAATTCTTTCTCTCTGAACGTCTGTATGAGGAACATGCTGACATCAATAATTTAATCTCTCACATGCTTTCTAGTAGTCCATAGAGTCTAGTTACACAGTAGACCATGAAATTAAGTTACCACTAGACACAAAAGGAAGAACCGTCTGCACCATTATTCCACAATAAAGAAAGCTAACACATCACCTTTTTGTCTGTCTAAACTTAAATTTAATCATAACGTAGAGAATCTTGTTTTCTTGTATCTGTGAGTGGCTGTAATTAATGCAACAGCTGCATATTATAGATGCCTATAAATCAGATGCTAGGACTGGATATAACATCTATAGTTCTAAAAATCACACTGTTGTCACAGTCTGAGATAAGAAATATCAATTCTCTGTAAGGATGGTTTAAAATGATTTTTGAAGTATTTTGTAAAAGTATTAGTGTATGGCAGGGAAGGAAAAACAATTATACAAAGTGGTTTATGCATAAATGCATTTTATCAAAATGGTATGAATATAACAAGTGATGAAAAAAACATCTTTCCCTTCTACTCTTTCATTATCTATAGCATTCTGCAGCTTTTCTGCAGCTGAAGAACTAGTTGAATAAGTATGGCAAAATAAAAGACAAAGCAAAAAGTACCTCTATACTACTACAGTATGCAGTAGCAAACACTGGAAGAGAAGAAAGAGATTAAAAGAAACCCAACCAAACAACAAAACCCAAGAAAAGTTAAAACAACATTTATTACATTGATTTTTTTTTTTAATCAAAGTGTGTGAAACAAAGTCTTCCCACAGGAAATCTTAAATAGAAAATGGGAATATTCTCTAGGAATTAATCACTTTCTTCACTATTGAATATCTCAAGAATTATTTTACCCAAATAACTCTATATAATTTCTATGACCATTTAATCTCATTATGTGTCTTTGTAGATTTCTGGTTTTGCATCCATACAAGTCTGCAGGAAGTGCACTAGGATCACTTCCCGGTAAGGTACTGTAACAGTATAGACAGGTTTGTGTACTTGAACACTTAGTAAGGTGTCCAGGCATACACTTACTGGAAGACCTATGCTGGATATCTTCTTATCTTAGTCCATAACTATTGAGTGACCCCTAAAAAAACATAAATTTTTGTCACACAGTTTCTTATGACTTGGTTTACCCTACATGACAGTGTAGGTATGTTGGTTAATTTGATGCAGAACATTGTGGCCCACACACAAGGGCTCTATGATGGCTGTTATCGCCACAGGAGTCATCTGTGCTCTTTACAGATGGCCCTCTCTGGGAAAATGGTGAACCTATAGACTTCCCTTCTTTTTCATTTGTTATTTATATATTCAGAAGAGCCAGAACATATAAGTTATTAGAAAGAAAAAAAGAGATTTAATCCCCCTGAGTGTATATTGTACAGTTTACATTCAGTGCAGCTGAAACTTGATTCAGAAGCATCATGAACATGTGTAAATTAATTTACATAATTTTATAATTAAAGATAAATCTTTAAACAGGAACATAAACCTGGGGGGTGGGGGGAGGCTTAACCACAGAACTAAATGATATTCTAAAATAAAGCTTTAGAATGAGAAGATGTGCCAGTCCTTGTTGAAAGGACCTAGGAAAACTGAGATAGAGAAGGGAAAAAAGAACAGGTGAATAAGAAGGAATTGCTAGCAAGAAGACTAACAGGTGACTATTCTTCCATGTTCTTTTCGGAGCTTCATTTGCCTGGCTTATCCAGGCAGATGAATGAGGTCTGTGCCACTGCAGTCCAAGATTATGAGTTTTATTCTGAAGGCTGAACAGTTGATTGATGAATGTAGAATCTGTTCATACATGACAAAGACAGAAAGAGGATGCATTTCTACAGGAGTAAGAAAACCTTGTCAAAGTTCTGCAACTGGAGTCAAGGAAGTCTGTATTTTCTGAAGTGCAGTGAAAGAAAATGAATATTTGCATTTTGTTTGCATTTACTTGCATGCCACTGAAAAAAACAGGTAACACTTCTATCAGTATTTTTAAAATGTGTGTTCGAACTGAATAAAATGTGAAATGTTGAAATCAGTTATCAGGGCACGGGAGGACAGCAGTTACTTCTGAGCAGTGGCTTTGTGTAACTGCATCAACAATGTATTTAAGGAAGTCTTGATCTGTGTACTTATCATATTCCCTTCAACTCTCCTTCTACAATGAAGTTACACAGACTTCTGACCAAGGCAATATGGAAGTGTTTGATCCTATATCCAAAAAAATTCTGTGGTCTTTTGAAGACCTCTCTTAGTGCACTTCTTTGAAATTTCCATATTTAAGTGGTAAATAGAAGATAAACTATTAAAAATACTTTTTCAAATCCAGCAGGAAGGATCTTTACCCTGCTTAAGATATCATGATTATTGTCTGTGAGGATCACAGACATCTGATTAAGAAATGGAAGGGGAGTGGGAAGAACCACTTGCCTGTCAGACTGGCCTATATAGGATTTAGGGAGATAGCCTCTGCTCACAGGAGCCTGAGATCAAGCACTTCTCCTCTGCTGGATGGTTCTGAAATGTGTAACTGTGTGGCAAGCAAGAGCCATGCTCATTTCCACCTGATCCAGAGCTGTGTTCAGCACCAGTATCATAGAATCACAGAATCATAGAATCATAGAATCATAGAATCAGCCAGGTTGGAAGGGACCTCCGAGATCATCAAGTCCAACCCTTGATTCAACACCACCGTGGTTACTAGACCATGGCACTAAGTGCCGCATCCACTCTCATCTTAAAAACCTCCAGGGACAGAGAATCCACCACTTCTCTGGGCAGCCCATTCCAATGCCTGATTACCCTCTCTGTAAAGAATTTCTTCCTAATATCTAATCTAAACCTCCCCTGGCAGAGTTTAAGACCATGTCCTCTTGTCTTACTAGTAGTTGCCTGGGAGAAGAGACCAACCCCCACCTGGCTACAACCTCCTTTCAGGGCGTTGTAGAGAGTGATGAGGTCTCCCCTGAGCCTCCTCTTCTCCAGGCTAAACAACCCCAGTTCCCTCAGCCTCTCCTCACAGGACTTGTGTTCAAGGCCCTTCACCAGCCTTATTGCTCTTCTCTGGACCTGCTCCAGCACCTCAATATCCTTCCTGAACCGAGGGGCCCAGAACTGGACACAGTACTCCAGGTGTGGCCTCACCAGCGCTGAGTACAGGGGAAGAATCACTTCCCTGGACCTGTTGGCCACACTGTTCCTGATACAGGCCAGGATGCCACTGGCCTTCTTGGCCACCTGGGCACACTGCTGGCTCATGTTCAGCTTCCTGTCAATCCAAACTCCCAGGTCCGTCTCTGCCTGGCTGCTCTCCAGCCACTCCGCCCCCAGCCCGTAGCACTGCATGACGTTGTTGTGGCCAAAGTGCAGGACCCGGCACTTGGCCTTATTGAACCTCATCCCACTGGAATCAAACCAACTCTCCAGCCTGTCCAGGTCCCTCTGCAGAGCCCTCCTGCCCTCCAGCTGATCAACACTCCCCCTCAGGTTAGTGTCATCTGCAAATTTGCTGATGGTGGACTCAATCTCCTCATCTAAATTGTCAGTAAAGATATTAAATAGAACTGGGCCCAACACTGATCCCTGGGGGACACCACTAATGACTGGCTGCCAACTGGATGCAGCACCATTCACCACCACTCTCTGGGCCTGGCCCTCCAGCCAGTTCCTTATCCAGCAGAGAGTGCCCCTGTCCAAGCCGTGGGCTGCCAGCTTTTTCAGGAGTATGCTGTGGGAGACGGTGTTAAAGGCTTTGCTGAAGTCCAGGTAGCTGATTTAGCAAGATGCTGATTTAGTAAGATTGCTGATTTAGTAAGATGGCACTCAGACATTTATCATGCGTTGCATTTCACTGGAATTTTTGCAGGAATTACAGAGCTTAGAACATCTTTTTATAAAGGACCATGCACTTTGCTATGACAAAGTTTAAAATTCCTTTCCTATGCCAGACCAAATAAAATTTCACCACCTGGAACTAAGTTCATGTGCTTGTTTCCAAATGAGAAAAACAAAGTAATAAACTAGTTAGTCACTGCTAATGAGTTCTATGGTAATTAGAAGTGTAACAATTGTAAAAGCGTAACAATAGTAAAAGCTTTGCTTCACTTGATGTCTTTTAGTTGTATTAAATCTCTCTCTTTTTTAAAAAGAATAGTATTATTCTTGAATCCAAATTGTTCTCCAATACAGACTTCTTAATAACCTGCTGTTTTGAAACCATACTTTAACAGCATCTTTATTGACTTGTAGATCCATTGTAACTGAAAATCAATCTGAATACAAATCTCAGTCCTCAACAACCTAAAATGGTAAAAAACTGAGATTTCTATCCCATTTTTTCAATTCTTTCATACAGCTCAATAAAGAGCTGAAAAAAATCTCAAATCTCTAAGTTTATCAGTTATGTTAGTTAACAAGAGAAGGAGATGAGGATGAAATGGTTTAAAAAAGCTCAGGTAAGTACAGTGCATTAGAAAATGATGTTGAGAACCTATAACCAATAAAAAAAATATTTTTAACATTTATGTTCTGGGTTAGATGTGATGTGGCTCTGTAGACAACTGTATTATGTGCTATATAAATTTAGAGCAGGGGAAAATAAATTTTCTTATGATGTCTTCCTAAACCCTCAAGTAGAACAAAAAAAGCATGAGATGGTAAATGTTCCTGTCTTATTCATTGTAGTGGAAAGTTAATTTTTAACCCCAATTTTGTCAGTTTTAATATAGAAGGAACTAGAGAGAGAAGTAGAATAAGTAATAAATTAGACTTAAATTAACAATAGTAGAATTTCCTTTTTTCACCCTATATTTATCATCTCCTTGCTCTGCAGTTACTGAAGGTTTTTTGTGTTACAATCTCTTCAGCTGAAAAACTTTCACACTATCTACAGTGATCTTGGCCAGGGTTTCCTCTATGGTTTTCTTCTAAAAGTGAGTGGAATCAGAGGCTTTTTTTTCCCGAGCTTCTTGAAAACTCTCTGACACATTAACCGCTCCCACAGTGGAGCAAACTTGACCTTAGCATCTTATGAGGAAACTAAGGGGACTGACAAATAAAATATTATTCACACTCACACAAGCATGGCTTAAGATATTATGCCTTTGATTATCCAGCATGGATGAGATACTTCCAAGCGAATTATGACTTTCATCACAAATCCCCTGGTTTTCATCTACGGAAGATTTAGACTGCTGCTTTGCTGACCGGGATTCAAAACAGAAGCTTGTATGGAAGACTAGTCAATGTGGAGAAGCTACACAAATTAATCCATGTTTCTGCTTTGATTCAGCTAGCATTTTGGACATTTGAGTATTTCAATAGAAGTGGCAAGGTTGTTTTTCACACTTCATGAATTACATCATCCAGTTTTGCATTAGGACTGTTTAAATACAACAGCCCTAACCATCTTTGATTTATAAGTATATAAGCCTGTTGATAATGTCAGTTGGAACAACTAAAATTTATTGGACAATTCCAACAGAGAGCGGTATTTAACTGTGTGAAGACAATTCTTGCAAGGAAGTTTCCTTCTAGACATCTTAACTGTCTAGCGATGAAAGTTCAGACCTATTTTTTAAATAAAACTTTAAAATGAGGACATATCTGAAATTTCCCCCAAATGAAAGGAGATAATTAAAAAATAATTTTGATAATGATCTAAGATCAGTAAAGGCAAGATATGTAATGTCTCAAAAGTGTGACTGATAACATGTAATGGTGCTTTAAATGTAGATGCACTCTTCTAACCAAGGATAAATCAGAACTTAGTAACTAATAATCACAAATTCTGCTATTCTCATATATTTTCATAGTTTTTTGGGTTTTTTTTGATAGGTTTCTTTTTGTTTGTTTCCTGATTTAATCTATTTTAATCAACTATTTACACTGATCAGTACAGAATTAGTCTGTATGTGAAGCAGCAGGTGAATTAGTCTGTATGTGAAGCAAAAGGAAAAAAACCTTCTGGTGAAGACAGCTCTTCCTCTCCTCTCCTTCATCCCTGTTCTCTGCATACTCTTCTTCCCTATAACAAGATTTAAGAAGAGATCCCAAGGAGCAGAAAAAGTATCGCTGGAAAATGGTTGGGTCTTACCGGTCAAGTCATGTAAGGGTAAATAGAAAAAAAAGAAAAATCAAGAGGAATCAGAAGTTACAAAAGAGAGTATAAAGTTCTGGAAGTTGAGGAATAAACAAGCAGAAGAAAAGACTGAAAGATCAGCACTAAAACCATGCTTTAGGTCAGCTTTCTGTCTGCAGACTGATGGTGGAAACAAAGAAAAAGCAGGATGGTAAATAGGAATGAGAGAATTAAACCAAGCTTAGCAATAGCTGAGCTAGAAGCACAAATCAAAGGTTAAGTCTGCGCTGCAGAGGAAACGCAAAAATGAGTTGCACCATATGTTCAAGATTCCCACTTGCTTTGTAACACTTGTGTGTCCTGTTCTCCTACTAAGCAATTAAATAGATTTTGTTCAGATAAACTATACCCAGTTCTTTGTCCTGAAGAGGTGGTCATATCTATTTTTGCTATAGCTCCAACTTCTTAAGCTAATTTATCATTTGGTTGAATACAATTTGTTTTAAATATGGACAGAAGAAAAGAAAGTAACAAAGTGTTGACATTTCATGGCAGCCTCCTCATTTGGTAACTCCAGACCAATGAAGCTTATCCATGCACGGCAGGGGAGAGCCATGAGCCCCCAGCTGTCCCAGTTGAAAGACCTTTTACAGTGTTTAACTGTTTAATCTTTTCTATATGACTCTCTTGATTATATAAAAAAAAAAGTGTTCTCTAGGCAGACAAACAGTCTTTGTATGATTTAGCATTAAGGCCCTGATTAAAACAAAGCACAGAGTGTCTTTGAATCAAGATGAGGCATTAGGTGAACTATGTTTGTGCCTTTCTACTTGCCCTATGGCTGATATACACTGGAGTGTGGGCAGCACCCACTGGTCTGAGACAGGCAGTATATGTGTTGCAGAGTGCTGTTTCATATATCCCCCCATCATCCAGTGCCTAGCAGCAATTTGGGTATCATGAAGCATACAAGACACAGGGTTTTACAATAACTCTCCCTTGCCTCCTGTCAGACATAAAACCAAGTGTGATACAGAAGAGTTCTCACTATCACAGCTGAAAAGTACTGATGTGAAAACTAATTAATTGGTCTACCTTCTAGAACATGTTTGTTAGGGTTAAAAATTTTAGTTGTTCTAGCCTGTACCCTTTGGATATGATAAGACATTTTGGAAAAATCTGTTTTTCCATTGTCTTGCCAAGAAGAGCTCTGTTAGATTCAAATGGCAACTTAAACAAAAAAACCCTGCTACCTTCTGTCATTCTGCAATTCATCCCCTCCTGTTTGTTTGTTTCTGTCTATGTTATTTCAGTACCTATTATCAAAATGCAAAAAATACAGCTTCTTAATCTACCTCCCAGGTAGGATCATCCTATCACATTTTAGCCATTCAAAATATATTACTGTTGGATTAAATGATTTTAAGGGTTGTTTTCAACCTAGATGATTCTGGGATTCTCATAGGCACTAAGGCTGTAATTCCCAATGGTGAGACATAGTGGGGGTTTGCAGTTTTATATATTATACAGATTATTTAAATAGCTACTTATGGCCTCAGACTCTGGGGGGTTTTTTGTCTACATGTGAGTCTGTGCAAAACTGCTTTGTCTTTATGATTTTTTTTCAGCAGTTTTCATGCAAAGAACCACTAGCTCTCACAAATTCAGCAGCTGATAAAGGAATGAAGTGGCAAGCTTCATCACCAAACTGATCCTAAAAGGCAGAGGGGTTCTTTTCCTCTAAGAATTTGTCCTAAGTAGAAAATACTTTTGTTTTTGACACCATTTTGATGACAAATGCCAGAAAAGTAGGCTTATTTCCATCAAAATTTTTATACTTTTTCAATGTATTTGTCAGGCACCTCAGCAAGCTACAGTAAGGAAGGCACCAGTCACACCTGTGGTTTCCTGCTGCCTGTGTGCCTTCTTGACTCTTTACCCTGCTCTTTTTCCACACAGCAAATCTACTGGCAATTAAGAGCTACATGGAGTTCATTAATGAATAACAGATCAAGATTTATGATCTTTCAGAGGAAAACTTCAATTTCCTCCCAGCTTCCTTCCTCACACAACATATTGACATTAGAGGTGAGAGAAAACAATGTTTTTATATGCATGTCTTATCATACTTGCATAAATCATACGAAGGTGAATGTGCTATAGTTTTCACAGAAACAGAAAAACAATTGCAGTGAAGTTTATTTTCCCTTGTGGCCGGGCAAGAAACAATTATGTCAGGAGCAATGACTAAAACCTATTCTTTGATTCAATGATATACTATAAAAAATATAAATGCAGTCTCAGAAAAAGTAGCACTTACAGATTAGCCTAACTCTGGAAAACTTGACCATGTATTAGGAATTATAATTTCTAACCTATTCTTGTTTCTGCTTCTGTTCCCTCCTTGCCCAGGCTCTGCGATGCCCAAGGATGACAGAGACTGAAGAGCAAAGTTCTGGCAGCTTTGCACCATAGAGCTGCTGGTAGTCTGCTTGCTCACAGTCAAGGCAAAACAGTGATGATTTGCAAAGGGATGCTGTGATTTAATGTCTTTAAGCATAAACACGGAGTAGGATGAAATAGCATCTCTTTGAGACATGCCAGTGTTCTTCCTCAAGGGCATTTACTTGTACTGTGCTTTTTGCATGAGGCCAGAAGCACAGCATAGACTAAAGCAGAGCTCTTAAATGTGACCAGATCTGTGTGGGTCAGCATTAACAACGAGAAAGCTCAATATCCCTATCAGATATTTCAGGACTGCCTGAGATTTTTAAACTTAAACAAAATCCTTCTTTATAAAACCCTTACACAGATTAAGAACAACAAAAATTATCGGAGCATAAATAGCACATTTTTTCAGTGTTTTCAAAGTCAAAATTGTATTTAAATTTTTTTTTTAACTTAAAAATACAGTAGCCTAGAATTTAGAGCAATTAGGGAAATAATTGTGTATAGTTTTTTTCTGTAAGTTATTTTCACTCTTTGACTTCCAGTAAAGCCATTTGACCTATCATCACTAAAGTTCTAATTACTAAGATCCATTTAGTCAGAAAAGTTGCTACTGAGCTCTCTTAGGAAAAGAAAGAACAGTAGTCCTATCTCAGAACAGCAATACAACTTTCACTCTACTAGTAGCTCTTCAAAGTCTCTATCTTTTGGGACAATTATCCTAACATAGAGTTGAAGGACTTAGACTCAAGACTAGCTTAATGTGACATCATTTTGTCAGTTGTGGCTGCACAGTTACATTCACATATAATATTTTACAGGAAAAAAAGCGCATATTTGGGAAAAGATTTGTGGGATGTCCAGTTGACGTACAGTTTTAATGGAGTATGATACCATATTATTTCTGTAATTACAAGATTGTGGAGCAACAGAAAATAAAAAAGTCAGCAAGCATGTGTGAAGCATGTGAGAAGAGAGTAAACTTTATTACCTCATTAATATTTATCCTTTACTATACCACTGACATACATACAAAATTACTTTCCTGATGCTCTTCCAAATTAAGCATGTGAAGGTGATTAGTTTATTAGATTGATTGATTAATTGTTTGTTTGGCTGGCAAAATTTCAACTCTCATCAAGTGAAAACCAAGGAAAAGTCAACTTTTTGAAAATTCACAAATATTTTTTTTATTTTATTAAATCCTATTAAAAGTCTTTACATTAAAACTGAAAGAAATTTCAGTTTATTCAAAATGTCAGAAGAAAACAGTATAACACCAAAATGAATGATCTGATAAATCTAAAATAAATTAACTAATTTTCCATGTCACTGAATCTAACTCCTATCAAAAATCAGCTTACTTAAAAAAATTTTCCTATAACGGTTCAAAGTGATAAATAATTTGTTAGGCATAGTAAGCGGTTTGGCTCCTCAGTTCACATCTGCACGTCCATTTTCCCTGCTCATGAACCAAGAATAGAGCAGAAAACCTTTGTGTTTAACGACCTGTGAAGTTTCTCTTTCTGTATAATGTTCCCCTTAATAATTTCTGTATAATAATGTTATGAAAATAACAATGTTTAAGAACAAATATAATCTGTAAAAGCATAATGCTACTATCAGAAATTAAAGACATTTCTTCTTTTAAAAATAGCATGAGGCATAATGTATCTTTCATTCCTAATAGGGACGAGAAAACTGATTGTTCTCATTTTTATTATCCTCAGTGGAAACATGTCTTTACATACATGAGCTGCAATTAAATAGCAGACACTATTGAACTAGAAGGCACTAGGTTTGTGATACTTTATTCTTTCTGCACATATTTTCCATCTCTGAAGCAATACTGGATCATTTGTTAGAGAATCTCAGTGTTTTGGTGGCTGGTCCAAGCAGCTGCAGGCTCCCTGATGTTCCCTCTATAACTTTAACACTGCTGTGCTCATCACATGATCAGGCTTTGAAAAATGATCCAAGTACTGGTTCTGTGCTTCTGGAAAACACATCACAGCAGAAGGAAAGGACAGGCAAAGCAAAGGAAAGCCAGAGCAGCTTTGTGATGGCTCTGGTAATCTGATACAGAACCTGATAGAAATCAGAGAGTTCACACCTCTATGTAATGAACTGGCATTTCCTTTGCCACTGCCAGTACTCCCCACTGCAAGGCTACCTCCATCTTTCTTTAGCCTTCAGCAAAGGCCACAGTGTCTACCTTGTGCTACTGCTTCTGTCCGTAGTAGCACCTCTTAGCCTCTGACAGAGTTTGCAGAAGCTCAGTGGCATCATTGTGGTGTACACAGCCAGGACTCCTTGGTTCTACTTCTTAAACAACTTTGGCAAAAAGTGTCTGTATTACTTCCATGCTGCTTTTGAAGTCTAGAGTATTGAAGACATCTTCATGGAAGACAAAATATTGCTCACTAACAAGATCTTAGGCATTTTAGATTCCTCATTAAAAGAAATAGACACATAAAAAATACATTGCTGCTCATATGACAGAAGTTGTGTCAATATTTAGATGGTTATATGTTTTAGTTACTTCACTGCCAAACAACATTTTGCCTGATATTTTTTGGTTTACAGTGTGTGTGAGTCAGCTGTCATCAGGAACTCATGCGAATCTGCAAACAAAAGTAGACAATCTGCTAACAAAACAGAATGGATATGTAGATTGAAAATGATTTCTCTTTCATTTAAGGCCAAATTGGCTAAAGCCAGACTCCAAAATGGAAGACATGTCTGTCAACAATATCTCTCATCATCGTTTATTAATTCAGGTCTTGATTATTCTATCAGAGTCAAACTGGCAGTTCATCTATGGTTACACATACAGTGTTCATAATAAATCATAATGACTTGTCATTTAAATAGCTATTTACATAATAAATTATTCATCTAATCTTAATTATTAACAATACTGACATAGGACTGCCAAATATTTTGCTGCAGAACAGTTTTTCTTCTCTTGATATTCTCCAAGGAAAGGAATCTCCAAGTCCTCTTGGTTTCTGTCTCCTCATAACTACAAAAATTTTCTTTTTGCTGCTTCATTGAAGAAGACATCTTTTCACAACCTTGAACTTACTCATCCAACCTGATTTTCCTGTAACCTCACATCTTTCAGAAAGTAAAATACTTTCTAAGGAAAATGACAGAATTTGACATAATCTTATAAAATCTGTATTAATTTTTTCTTAGGCAGTGACTATTTTCCATGTTGTAGTTGCAGAATTTTCTTAACCTATCTTCACGCCTCACATTTTCACTTGGCCATGAAGGCATCTCTTTGCAACTTTTGAATGCTCATCCCCAGGCTTTCTCACATAAAGATGTGAGAGGACTGAACTACATTTCCAAGTACTTTTCATCACCTTTAGATGAGCCACCTCAGTAAGCCTTCATTACCTACTCCTTCCATTTGCAAGCACTCGCCTTTATGCTCTGTCCTGGACTGCCCTTCCCAGGCCTCAGGAAAATGAATCTTTTCAGTGAATGCTGCTACCAGGGGCTGCTAAAACGAGCCCATGTGTGGGACACAGAAGAGCACTTTGTTGGAGTTCTACATGGAGGTATCGGAAGAAGAGACTCACAGTGGGAAACCTGGCAAGGAATAGAAAGACAGAGGGGATGCAAAGCTGTTCAGGCTCTGGAAGAAGGAAATAAGTCTTCTGAGCAAAAGACTTGCTTTGTGCCCTCTTCTGAGTCCCATCCATGTCACACATCTTTTCATCCTTTGGGAGAAATCATCCACCTACCCCATGCTTAAACTCTATGAAAAACTTTCTCTCTTTCTTTCCTCTTCTATGCCATTATTCTCTTGTGCTTCCCTCTATAGTGCCCTGATGTAAAAACTCAAGACTGTAACTCCCATCCACCTCTGGCCCTCTGAGCCCAGAAGCCCAGTGGTGGAGAAATGTGGTATAGTACAAAGGGCAGTTTTACCTGCAGATCAGATGCCCAAGAATATCCTCAGTCTGACACTAAATGAATAGTGGTTTTAAAAGAGATGCATGCATTTTTTAGGTTTCAATTTTACAGTATCAGGGTCATTTTCACACTCTCCAGGCGTAGTAACTGAGAGGCAACAAAAAAAAACCACAAAATTGAGATGGAGGAACAATGGACCTCTTCAATGAAACACTTTCTTTCTTGGAAACAGCTTCTTTCTGAGTACTGCTAAGCAAAGGAAATGGGACCTCTCTCTTAGTTTTTTATTTCAGGAATGTGGGAACAGAATTGAAATCAACTTAGACTGTAACCCCTGAGAAGTAGGATAACTGTTCTGGGGATAGGGAGTGGCAGAAAAAGTCCTTTCTTCATTGTGGAGTTTAGAAGAAGATGATCTTATCAGGTCTCCCATCTTCACTTCCCAGTTGCTAGTTTCTCACTCTACTGAGCAATAGAAACATTCCCCACTGAAAGATTCACTATTTTTTTGTCTTTTTCCCTTTTCTCTCCCTGCTTGTCACATTTAACTTTGGTTTTACAGATGAGGGAGAAAGATACCTGTTGTACTTAAGGTATTCAAGAATCAATCGAACTACTGCTAGCAAGATGCCTAAGTCAGTTTAGATAATATGCTATATAGACTCTGCTTTCAGAGCTCTTGGGGGTTGCAGAAAGTATTTTGCTTTGAGCCTAAAAAACTTGGAGGAGCCTTTTGCCAGATTGATATCAGACATCAAAGTAAGTAAGAGTTCTCATAACAGCTTGCAAAGGCAGGTAGAAATTCTTTGTGGCAGGAAATTCGGTTGCTGTTGGTATGAGAGTATGCGACTGAATGGGTGTGGAAAGTGTTCTCTTTGAAATGTCTTTTTTTTCATTAATGTCTAAAAGCCACCTGGAAAATATGCATCTCATGTTGAATTATAAAATGTTTGGAGAAAAGTGTTTTTATATCTTTAAGATGAGTTCTGTGAGCAGGAGAGACTTGAGTGTATGGAATAAAATACACCTAATGATCACTTTTCTTCTAAAAAATAAGCTACTTTACCAGTCTGCTTGTGAATCTTTATTTTCTGTAAAACAACAGTATAATCATGGGACCAGGTATGAGTACTTCCTTTGTAGTGAAGAGCAATCATTATTATAAATATGTCCTCAGTTTGGCCTTTTTATGTTTGTAATAGAGAGCTAATATTCACAGAATCTATATAATCTTTGGAAAAACGAATTACAACTCCAAACTACAATTATATTGCATTAACTGGGAAGGTCAGAGATCTGTTTCAGAAGAATTTTTCCAAATTGCTAAATATGCCCTTATAAACATAAGTATTTCCTTCTGGGTTCAGAAAATTCATTGAAAAATGATGATTCAGAAGTTTCTCTCAACTTTTCAGAATGGAACTGATGAGGTGATGAGCACTTTTAACTGCTCAATTTCCTGGCATCTCACTGTGCAGCATCTATAAAGGCAGTGGTGGGAGGTAGGATATGAGTTATCCAGGCAGTGAAATGAACTTGCTACCAAAGGACAGACTTAATTAACTGGGGAGATGTACTGATTTTTGTAAGAAAAATATATTATAATCAGCATACTACTGTTGATGATTTTGCCTCTTCAAATCATCATTTTCTAGAAGAAGACTATTTCCTTGAAAAATTTATGATTAGCTAATTAGGAAAAACACATTTTCATTTTTTCCCTATGAAAGCTTAATAGCTTTTTAATTATAAAACTACTGCCAAGTATACCTTAAGCATGAATTTTTAAGAAGCTTGAGGTAGACAAAGGAATGTTACTTGAAAATGCAAACCGCAAACCAGTTTTTACTACCTTTTCCTTTGTGCTATTTAAATTTAGCTTAAAGACAGCTTAATTATTTCTCTATGAATCTGGAGGTAATGTTGGACTAAAATTCTGTGTCAAACTAATTTTGTGGAATCAAAATTTTAGAAATGAGACAGACTGATTTTAGTTGTAACTATAGAAGGGCTATCCATTATTGTCTAAATAGATGAATAATTATTTGAACTGTTTCCTGTGCTCAGCCAAAGCTCAAACACAAGTGAGAATGGTTAGAGGAGCAAACACTGAAATTGTAGAAGCAAGTGTTAACGCATTCTGAAAACAAATAGTGGTGCTACAAAGCCTTAACTATTAATGGCTGTGCCATGTGCAATTTATTAAGAGGAAAGATTGTTTCTGTTAGATAAGGTGTTATGGAAGTGCAGACATATGTCTCTGTTAATGGGCTTTTTGTATGAGTCTGATAGGAAAATCAATGTGCCATGCTCAGAATGAAGCCCTAGGGGAGGGATACACCGTTGGACGAAAGAGCTCAACATGTAAGGATCAGGCACAGGCGGAGCTGCTGTGGTTTGGGGAGAAAGAAAGGATGCTGGGAGAGGTGTGTGTGGCATGGGACATTCCCTGGTGGACAAGGGCTCTGGGCTAGAGCTCAAATGTGGCAGCTTGCAGTGAGGAAGGATGTCACTGGAGGGCTGCAAGCGACAAAGAGTGAAGCAGTTTTGTGGAGGTGTCCTGAGGCTGGAGGTTCTCAGGGATGTGTTTGTGGTTCCGTAGAAGATATAGGAGGGCTGAACTAGCCCCTCCAAGATCCTGCCCACTCCCCTAAGCCTGACAGTGTTTGAAGGTGATACAATTCCAAAACCAGTCAGAGTGTTATACTACTACTGTGGGAAGAGAAAAGCCTGGGATGAAGGAAGCAGGAGCGGGCTACAAAGAGATTGCTGCCATTGATGCTATTGCTTCTGGGGAGACTGTCTGCATGGCAGGAGCTGATCCTGCCCCTCCATCCATGCTTGTTCCTTCGATGCTGAGGAAAAAAGCCTTTCAGGTTGACCCTTTCCTTCTCCCTGTCCCCAGGAACAGAAAAAGCTGACAGCTTCCCACTCCCGTTGCTGGTGGGTGTGTGCTTAGCAGGGCATGGGGACAGGCTGGCCAGGATGCCTGAGGGATGGGCATCGAAGGGAGAACCCACTGTGTTTGGATTTGATAGGTGTTTCTCCATAGGAATGGCTTAGGTGTAGTTTACCCTTTCCTGTAGAAGGGAGGGGTACTGTAATAGGCTACCATGCCCCTGTATTTTCTGTAATTTCTATTTCTGGGAAACATCCATACTGTCATACAGCTCAGGGAATACAGACTGCTTCCTCAGTTCACTTGTCAACAGTATCAGGTGATGAGATACTCCATCCCGCATCATTTCACTGAAAGCTTCACAGGTTTTTAGAATTTCTTTTCTGCTGCTTAGCCTCTGGAATGTGTTGTGTTTTCTATCTGATATGACTGAGTCAAGACAAATGAATAATGGCTTTGAATTTTTAAGAACACGGCCTCTTGGCAGCAGCAGCTGGAGAGGATGAGGTCTCATATCTCTTGCCCAAATTATTTACATCTCAAGCAAGGCCTCTGAGCAGTGCTCCCAGAGTCACAGGTGTGGGTTGCTCTACTCTACCCCTTTGGAAGGGCTAGCTGTATTGGAAGTAGCCAGAGACACTCTCTGATCATTTTCAGTGGCATTTACAGACAACTTAGAGTAATTTATCCCAAAAAATGACCGGAACTGGGGGAAAAAAGCATAAGTTGCTATAGCAAAGTCTGCTTCATACAGGTAAATGTGCTTTTTCAAACCACTAAAGATTGTGAAAATAAATATTTCCGTTGGATGTTCCTTTTCTTGATGCCATGTAATTATAAAAATTCTGGTCATGCTGGTAAACATTATATCTAATGATCAGACACAGTTTTGTTTCATATCTGCTATTCTTCTTAGGTAAATACTGAGTTTCTGCTTGCTGGAGAAGAATTTGACACTGAATTAAGTACACAACACTGGAGATAGCTGAGTATTTATATTGTGGCTCTTTTGGAAACTACCAATAAAACAAATTATCTTTTTCACATATAATCTTCTAAGGGCACAGTGGATAAAGAAAGATTAACCACTTTGCTGCTGTTTTGCTACCATAATTTGCTTTCCTGCCGCTATATATCTCTATCTAAAATTGCACAATTCAAACAAATATTGGCTACCAGCAGCTACAGAGTTATTGTTTGCCTGATGCATAAAAGCAGCTCTTGAAAGGAATGAAGTTATGACACAGATCTAATTGACCCAGATTTGTTCAGTAAGCCTGACAATTACTCTTATTTGGTAAAAAGAAATGTGTTCAGTTCTACATGTGTGCTCTGTGACTATACTATTGGTTTTCAGATAGTCAGGCTACAGAGGCTGCAGAGTAGATAACCTACACAAGGATGATGTTTAAAATACTTCAAAAATTGCTGTTAAAATTTTTTAGAAATTATTATAGCAATATTATGGAAAAAAATGAGCTCAAGAGTACACAGGAAGGACGTGAACCAGAGTTTCCTTTGTCCTGAAGAGTGCCATGACTACTTACTCATGGGGTATTTTCTATACATCTTGCTCCCTTGTTTTCTCTTTCATTTAATTGGAATTCCAGACCGAATCTTTTCCAGGAAAAGTTCTGAATTAAAAATTATTTAATTGAAAAATTCCTAACAAGCGTTATTGGATAGGTTTGTCAATAAAACACAGGTCATATGGATTTGGCCTTCAATACAACTCTAAGTGTCAAATTAATTACAAACCATAAAATCTCAGTATTGTGTGCACTGCAAACATTAGCAGTATTATTCCAGTTTAAATAATGTTAGTGATTTCTTCATTTTCTGAAGAGAAAAAAATTTAACAAAGTACAAAATCAATAAATTAAAAAAAAATAAAGGTCTACATTAGTTTTTCACTAACTCCTATCACCCTTTTTTTGTCTTATTGGAGTGAAATTTGTAGCTACTTGTAGCATCAACTAAAGAATATGTGCCATTCTGATCTCTTAAGTCACCTGCTTGTTACTTGCATGGTGCAGACTTGTGTTATGCTTAGGTGCTTGTTCTTTTAGAGTTCAAAGACCCCAAAAAATGTGACATGCAGGAAAATGCAATCTGAGGGACCTGTCTCATGTTTTCATTTCAGCAGCTCTAGAACACAAAGAAACAGAAGCTGATTTAGACCACGCACATCCTGCAGAGAAAACAGATATCCAGAGGATTTTACTCTCCATTCAGACACTATGAGTATGTCTGCACAGATCTCAGAAGGTGGACAGGAACTTACTTTGCTTCTGCATTATAAATGCTTGAAGCATTCCAGTTGCTTGGGTGAAGCCTGTGCTCTACAGGACCCTGCCTCAGATCTGCAGCATTTGGACCAGAGCTGGCCTATGCCTGGTCAGAATGGAGAGCAGGGAGATGGGTCAGTACCTCCCTATAACTCTCCTTGCTATCATCAGGGTTGCTGACAGTAGCATGCTCAAAGAAAGAGACTCACAGTGGTTTTCACAATCTTCATTTTCTGAGGCTGTCTTATTGCAGCATCTAATCCTAGATGAAGCATGGTTCTAACTTTTCGTATTAGGTATAGTTAACACGTCATTTGGTTTATAATTTAACATATCCTTAAAATCATCTTGGATCATAGTCTTTATTCATGAAGTCACTTAATGTTCTCAAAGACATTTTGTGCTGTGAACTTTTTTTTTAAAGTTTCAATTCCTTCCATTTTATTTATTCATAATCTGCAAGCCATTTCTTATATAGGAAAAAGATATCAGTTATTATCCTTCAAAACCCCAGTTTTAGCTGAAGTCAATTATGCTGTACATTTAGTATCCAATTATTTTGTGTCTGTTCATACTGATGGCAATTCTTCATCTCAGAGATTTTAATAAAAATGTGTTTTGTAAAGCAGCCTCTTTCTCCCTATCTTGTACCAATCAGCTGTAGAATGGCAGAAAACAGACATTTGCCTTAAACTTACTGCTGAGCATGTTTGCGCTGCGCCCAACTGCCAATGCATCCCTCAAGGCAGAAAGGCGGCACGTGGAGCTCTCTATGAAAGAGATGTAAACTCCACACACTTATGTGTGTGGTAACCTTAGTAAGATGGGAAGATGGATAGGGAGAACACTCGCTGAAAGGTCTCTGCAGAAGGAGGCTTCCTCTAAACCCATTTCCACTGAATGTCACTCTCAAGCCTCAGGGAGAGGACAATGGTTGGAAAGGCACGTGTGGACGACAACATGGAGATGGGCTTGTACAAAGCTTTGCCAAACAAAGACCAAGACTTAATGTGCCATTATCTAAAATCCAGAATCACTTTCCTGTTTTAAGACATAATGGTAATTTATAGAGAGGGAGGAAAAAATGTTTGTCTTGTGTGGTATCAGAATCCTTTTGCATTTCTAGAACTGATTACATGTATTTTCTGTAGCCCGTGTTTCTCTTCACTCACTAAAATTTGTTCCTTTTCAATGCAGAAGTCTTTTCTCCTGACATATGTGTTTAAAGAGATACTTCCAAGTAGTTTAGACATTACATTTCAGCTTACTGGAATGAGTACATCTATATTTAAAACAAAGATCTGTCATTGTCTTCCCAAAATAAAATAAGTAATAGCAAACCCATTAACCACTGTTAAAGTCGTGACATGTAACACTGCAGCAGAGGTATTCCTTGAGACACTGCAGTTAACTCTCAGGAGATGTGCTACTGGTGAGGAGTCATAGCTCAGACTTCAGCAGCAAGCAGCATAAAAGCCATCACTTCTGAATCAGTGTTTAGTGCTGCAGATGAATAGAAGAGAGGATTGTATTAAGAGCTCATGCTACGCCTGACAGGTGTTGGATAGATCCTTAGCATAAGTCTCAGAATTTCTCAACCATTCAATATAGCTTGCCCCCTCAAATTTAATTTAATTATTGAGCTAAAAAATTGCCCTTGAAACACAAGGTCTGTATCTCACTTGCATTCAGGTCAGACTGAAATGTGACCGGGGTATAAGCAGCATGTAAGTGTTGTGCTTGCTTTTTGCAAAGGAGGGAGGAGGATGGAGTAGGGGGTTTACCCTGTGTATGTCATTTCAGTGCAAGTGTGACCCCTGAGTGCAGCTGTGTCTGTGCACTTCATAGGTTGTCATGAATAATTAGGATGAAGCTATTCTTTTAAATGATTCCAGAAAGTTTTTGTGCTGCAAAATAGAAGAAGGCTGGGGAGAATTTTTGTACTGGACTCATGCCTGTCTGACCTCAATATTAGCTTATTGTCCAATTCTCCTGCAGGTTGACATCAGCTAGCTCTCTCCAAGTACAGTCTAGAGGTAGCTCACTCCAAAGATGAATTCCAAATGACAGTGTTCCAGGACTGAATTAGGTTAGGCTTCCTAAAATCCTGCAACACATCTCCAGAAAGCTTTGTATCCTCCTACCCCTTCATGTCAGATCCCGGGGCATGCAACACAAAGCCTCAGGTTCCTGCTCCAGAAACAAGAGTTTGGTGGGCTTCAACATTGCTTCAGACATCTCACAAACTAAAATAATGTCTCTATTTTAGGAACACAGAGTACCAGAAGAAATCCAGGAGCAAGAGGAAGAAGTAGTCTGTTCTGGATGGAGCTAATCTTGGACAGTATGTGTGTCCCTTGACAGACTGACAGTAGCCTCCACTTCTCTTATTTAGCAGAACAGGAGAACAGTTCTTACCCAAATTAATGTCATATTTTACTACATAGGGATTTTCAAGATGAAAGACCAAAACATGTATCCTCTTTCTCTACCAAAGAGTGAAGGCTGACACATTCAGCCACGGTTACAACTGTAGTGTCTCTGCTGAGGTCATCCTGGACACTTTACTCGCCTGGCTGAAGTTCAGGGCTTCTCAGCTGCACTGACCTTTCTGCTACTTAGTTAGCAAAAGTCAAGCTGCAAAGATGACTCCTGGAACTTGCTTCTGGAACCTTGAAGGTGGGTGATTGAGCTGTCTGAGCCTGAATTTGGAAAACTGATAACTCAGCTTGTTGGGTTCAAGCACAGTATCCTGTTAAAAGAGCTGACTTCTGTGGCTCCAACTCCAAGGCGCCTGTAGGAAGCCTGAGGACTCTGGGTACATTATGGACTTCAGTGCATACATGTCAGATGTGGAAACATTCAGTGTCTAAGTCACTCTGAAAAAGAAATAAACCTATATTTGAAGTAAACAACACTTCCTGCAACACCATAAGACCCTCTAACACACTAATCATGCAAATGCACATGATATTTCAGACTGTAGAATAAAATTAGTTTAAAAATTTAGTGAAAAAAATTCCCTGTTCATTCCACTCAATGACACATGAAAATAACAACAGTCTTTTTCTGAAGTATAGTTTATATACATGATTTCTCATAAGATTGGTTGCCTCAGGTAACAAGCTGCTGGGAACTACTGTGTAGTTCTTAAACATTTAGTGCAAAATAACTGTAAAAATAATGTGTAGAATGCATACCAATGCAAGTTTTGGTTGATCAATCTTAATCTTGTGTCTTAGAAAAATGTAGTCATTTGAATGCATTATGTAAAATGTTTGGTTTAGAATGCTAAAAGTATTCATTACTTTATTTTTAAAAGATGACCTGTATAATTATTTTACATTTATTTATTTAAGACAACTTTCCTTGCAGAGGTAAAAACGTGTGTTTTTGAGTAGAGTTTCAAATGGTGTAACTTCAGTTACTATGGATGATGAAAAACATGCTCTCTGCTAATTTGAAACCATTTCACTGGAGAATTTTGCTAACCCTGCTGATCCAAGAACCTCATATCTTTGAATAGCTTGAAACCTTATTCCTAGATTTGGCCATTAATGTGTTTGTTTCTTCATGCAATGGAGCTCAATGCTAATAGATATTTCAGATATAATAGAGTACAATGTTGCAGATATTTCAATGGAAGAAGGCATTTTCCTGATCTTTCCCCTAATTTTGAGAATGACCACATAAGAGTGACCTCACAAGTATATTTTACTATTACACTAAGCAGGTAAAGATGCAAACCTTTCGCATTGGTCCCTGCATGCCAATTCAACATATACATTGAAAAATAAAGTAATATTTAAAACCTCTCTCAGGAGATGAGCTCTTTCAAATCTACTCACTTCTCTAACCCCTAAAAATGCCCTGCTTTTCACAGAAACAGGCCCAAATGTCAAATACACATCAGGTTTCCAACAGGGATTCTGTTAGTGGAGATGAAGGACGCTCTTTTCATGTACTACCCTTTTGGCAGTATGAGCCCCCCCCCATCTTTCATTGCATTTTCTTGTCTTGTCATCACTCACATCACGTTTCTTACCCTGCAAAGAGTCCCTCAACCAGTAATATTTTATCATTATTCTTGCCAGAAACTGATGCTTATGTTCTTTGTACATGTTTTACGTCAATGACTGAGATATAGCCATTGTAAGATATAGCCATTACTGTTATTACAATAACTAAGTTTTCAGCTCACTGGATGGACTGATAAAAGGTTCTAGGTTAAACAGAATGCTTATTAGTTCTGCAATGAAGAGCTATGTTGCCTTTTTACATTTTTAAATATCTTTAAACTTTACATTTTAGTAACTTACAGTAATTTCTTTACAATGCCTTTACAAAGACTCTTGGTACCAATTTTAGCATTGTCCAGAAAGGAAAATTGTGATATAGATTTATTTCAAAAAAGGTTAGATATTTTAAAAAATCATAATCCAAGAGTCAAGCCCATGAATAAACTAGATGAATTTATTAGATATAATTTTTCACCACAAAATTAACTAATAAAAGTAATTAGATTTATTTTGTAAAAATACCCATAATACTTTTTGTGCTAAAACTTTAGTAGAAAGTCCTGTCTAGAAATTTACTTATTTTGAGTCTTTTAAATAAAACTGCAATACTATGTTTAAGGTGGCTTTTTTCTGGTTGAACAAACTTTGTGGTGTTGACTCCAAAAAGCTGGTTTTCTAGACCCATATCATCTGAAGACTCATTTATACAGCTGTGTTCAAGCAGAGGTATTTCCAAACTGAGTACTTAGAAAAAGTGTCACTTCTTTATACCATAAATTGCATTTTAAAAAAAATTATCTCCATATAGATACTGGAAGCAAATCTATAAAATGCCATACTGAGAAACTGAGTGCTGGAGCTAAAAGAAGAACAAAACCGCCAGGCACTGCCACCTGCCTCAGCTGTACATTGCAAATTGTCCAAATCTCTTCTTGAGACAAAATAAAATCTCCCTTGAGTAGATAGAAAAATGCGTTTAAGATTCACAGCGCCTGACCGGGAGGCAGGTTTTACTTTTACACTTACAGTTGTCATGAAATAGTGTAAAGCAAAGAAGCAGTGATGTACAAGAAGGTGAAAAAGCTATGAGAGTGGCCCAGGCACCCATCAGGAAGGTGACATAGTGTTGAAGGTGGATGACTTGGTACAGGAAGGTGCAGGCAGAAGAGAAAGCCCCTACTTTTGAAGTGTGAATTGTGGGCCTAAAGGCTGGCATGACAGGGACAGTCAGCATGTGAATGCTAACCAGGAATTCCAGGTTCCTTCATCCGATGCATTTTCAAGTAACAATAGCAAGATGATCATGTTGTGTCAGTTCCTCTTGTTGTTTATGCGAAAGGCCTGTTGCCATTAAAATTGAATCTACTACTGCCAGACTTTTGCCTCTGAAATGTGCAGGTGCTTTACTTGTGTCTTAACTGAAGGAGGTAATGTTAGCATGCAGGATTTCAAAGTGTGCAAAATACCCCCACTTTAAATTTTTGGAAGACTATTTCTTGGCCAAAAAGAGAATGGAATGAAATTATCTTTGTCTACTAAACACACATTTAACTACATTTTTCTCTAAGAGCCTTTTCTTGAAAAAAAATACTAGTATTAGCACACAGGAATCAACAGTTCTCTTTCACTGTCATTTGTACCCATGAGAAGAAAATAAGACAACCTTATGACTTTTCTAAATCTTTAGTTGACTATGACCATGGAAGTAGAAAAAGGGCAAGAAAATAGGATTTCTCACCTCTTCTGTGACACTACTGACAGTAGAATTCCAGCTTTGTGAACAGAAACTTCCCTTTGAAGTCTTGTGTTTGATGAGATTGACCTTACTTTATGTGTTCTCCTGTTCCTGTTCACCACTGCCCAAGGAGTGCAGGCAGGCAGGACTGTGCAGACCCGTTGAACACAAAGCAGAGCTGTACCCATGGACACAAAGGGCTGGGCTTCTACCCTGTGAAAGGCAAATAAAGGAGGCTGGTGAGAGGCAATGTGCCAAGACACTGAGCAAATTTTGAGGAACTTGGGCTCAAGGTCTGCCCTTGGCTTTCTGGGTAAATCATTTCTCCTTATAGCAAACAGGGGCACTGCCACCTGCAAAAACTATGCCCAAGAGATTTCAAACAAAAGGCTCAGGTTGTTTTCCAAAATTGCCTCAGAGAATAAATCAAAGTTGTTAAATGTTTTTATTTTTAATTTTTATGGAGAAACACATGGAGATCAACACATCCAGTAAGTAGCCCAGTCCAAACACCTGGAAAGAGCGAAGGAGAGGAGAGGAGGCATTCTGGTGCAGACCTTCATTTTAATGAAGTGATTTCACCAGCGAATATTCCAACATTGTTTATTTTCATTTTGATCCTCTTGGACTGGAAAAAAAATAATTTTCAACTGATTCCTAAGAACTGTAGAGCTAACCCTGTTAAATACTTGTGGATATGCATAGGGAAAACCTCATGTGAGGAGGTTTTAGTTTACGAGGCAAATTCATAAAAGCCTTCCAACATGACGAAGATGGACAGAACTGAGAAACTTCACTCCATCCATCACTGCCTCTGTCTGTCACTAGTGTCTACAGCTGTACTGGACAATAGATGAGAACAAGCTCTGTTAAGAGCCTGTAAAATCTTTGCATAACTCTTTAACCACACTGTCTATCGTGCAGTCCTAACACATTTCACACAGTTGTCACAAAACTTTGGAACATTCATTGCTTCTCTAAAACTTAAACTCATGGTATCATGTCACCTTTTGGTTATATTTGGCATGAACTATTTGTTACTTGTGATTTCTGGAACAGCCTTTAAAAAGTGTGCTGGGCCTATCGCTCAGGCTGGAAGGACAGGAGACAATTAAAGGAAGAATCCACAGCCATTTGGACCCATATCTCCCAGACAGTACTACATCTCTGGATAGCTGTGTCAGGAGACAAGAAGGACAGCAGCAACCTACTGGAGGGGACTTTACAGTGCCTGAGGGAGCCTCTTGCACATTTCAAGGCAGATCACCAACATTTCTCCAGTTTTCAAAAGGTTAAAAAAAAGTGGGTTATACCAATAACATATTTACACTTGTTTTTCCCTTTTGTTCTCCATCTGTTCAAATAAGTGAGCAAGATGGTTAATAACTGTCACAGCCATAGGCAGAGAGCAGAGGTGTGTGCACTCATACCTTCAAGAACTCACTGAACGATACACAGAGACATGAGTACCAATCTCTAACCACTTATGTGTCTTTTGTTATGTTAAAATGAACAGATAAAAATTTGAAAAACCAGCCAGGAGCCCTGAGGTTAACACACGTCCTAGAGATCTTGCATTTTTGAAAATGAGTATTTCCTTTCAAAATTAGTTTGGAAGAACCTCAAGGTTTTGTTAACAAATAACTTGATTTATAGAAGAAGTAAGTGGCTTATTGCCACAATATCATAGGGATGTATTCTGACCATATTTCAGACATCACTGATTTGTAGTCCTGTTATGTTGATGACATGTTTTCATATTTTTCTTGTCTTCTTGCAACTGTTCTTTTTTACTGTTGTTGTTTCTGGTTTTTAAGGACTTTTTGATATTTTTTTGGTTGGAATCTTTTTTTTTAATTTGGTTATTTTCCTGAAATGGTGGTGGTGGCAAGGGCTGTACTTCTTTTTCATAGTGAAACTATTTCCCAGAGAGGTTAAAACCAGCAGGAAAATGCCAAAAAATGCTGAAACTTCAAAGAAAATAGGACAAGAAAGAAAACTCACAGCCCCCTGCCTGTAGCTCTGACTTTTCCAATCTCCATCATAATGAACAGTTACTTCTCACTCTGATGTCTGGAGCTTTGAACCAGCAATGGATTGCATACCTGCTATGTTTCAAAAGATTTTAATTGTGCTATTACTCTCTTCTTTTAAGTGACAGAGGCTTATGAACTGTGACTCTTAGAGCTAGCTGTAACTAAGTCTCAGGTGGTCATAGGGAAGTCAGGACTGTCAGAGCTGAAACATCCACCCCAGCTGCTCTTGTGGCTCTGGTGCTTTGATGGCACTGTCAAAGTCATGTTGGGCACCCTGGGCACCTCTACTGCTTGACCATGGCTCAAGGTGAGGATGCCCAGCTGGATATTTAAAGAAAGGCTCTTACATGCCTCGTCTCTACTTTCTTTGTGAATAAGCCTTCTAAAGAGAATGGATGGAGCTTTTCCCTACTGGCTTGTGCTCAGCACAATATCCAGGGTGGAACAGCTCCTGGCCGTGTTTCCTCCACCCTGGTTGCCTCTGGCCCTACCCTGCAATAACCCACGCTGATTGTTTGTCACAGAAAGAATCTAAGCACCAAATACATGAACCTATGCAAAAAACATTAAAGGTAACCCATACAGAACCTAAATCTGTAGGCAGAGTCTCCTTACTTGCATATTCCCCTCCCCTGCACTGTGTAAGTGTGCTGCAGGAGAGCATGCTCTGTGAAAGATTTATTTGCAGCAAAAGAAAGTTAGAAATCAGGGATTCAGTTGTAAAGAACTGGGAGAATTTAAGACAAAAAAAATCCAGCAGTGCGAAACAGAAACCTCAGTGCACTGTTTATTCAGTGTTGGCAAGTTGTACCTGCTTTATTGGTTTAAAGCACAACAGTCGGTCACAAGGTATTGTTTCAGCAGCTGGGCCATGTGCTGAAGTGAAACTACGGCCAAGGGAAGTGTAGCAAAATTACAGGGAGAGTTTTGAAGGAGATTAAGAGAAAAGGATAAGGAGTTGGCTTTTATGAAGGAAATTTTGAAAGAGGTACACAGGGATTGGCCAAAAGAAATTCAGAACATATTAGCCTGCATCCTCAGACGACTGTGGTGAAAAAAGAGAATGAGAAAGAATTTATCATTTCAACTTGGAAAGGAGGGAACCAGAGTATCACAATGCAACCTAAGGTCATGGGCAGCTAAAGGACATTTAAAGCAAAAGAGGGACTCTGAAAAGCGTTATTTAGACCCAATAAAGGACTTAAGAATAAACAACCAACCAGCTGGGATTGTCACAAATGAAATGAGACTACAAGATGAGGTTGCTGGCATGATTTTATTAGCAGAGGAAGGTGGGTTAAACTGCAAAAATGAAAGGGAAAGAGGAAAATCTAATCACCATGAAAGGAACAGATATGAAACTCTGAGTGCTCAGAGGGCTTTGAAGACAAAATTAAAAATCTAAAGACTCGAGAGAATTTACAAGGCACAGAGCTGTACTATAAGCTTGTCATCAACATCTTGCTTCATGTTGGCTTAGCTGCTTCCTTGTCTGCTTAAAATAATGTCATCTCAGGATGGGACTTCTACCCTTAACCTCAGCAAAGTAAAAGGGGAGAGAGAGGAGCAGATGTGGGGACATCAATTATACCCAGGAGGATGAAGAGAAGGCTTGGGGTCCTCTGCTTACTCGTGTTGCATCTGCAAATCCCTGGGGCTGTGTGCCCCACCTGGTACCTTCAAGGCTCAGAGCATGGACAGGTGATGGCACAGTCCCTAGTGACAGGGGCAAAAGGCAAGACAAAGAAGCCCTATAAACATTTGGAACAAGATGCTGCAGCCAAGGAAACCTTTTGGTGCCAGGATATGAACATAGGTGGATATTCAAGTAACAAATAGCTGTGTATAACTTGTTCTCCAAAGCCATAGTGTTGAGCAAACTCTTCTTGCCTGCATGTAACAAGCAGTGTGGGCTGCAGAAGATCCAGCAATGTATAAGCCTTTTAATGTAGTGTATAAGAGTTGCCTACTTTAAAACTTGGTTTAAAATCCTTTAGTGTGTGGTGCTTGATTGGCCTAAAAATGAAAACCAAGCTTTCTATTCAAAAGAAAAACAAAAAAAGCTTTAACGATTCTTACAGTTATTTGTATAACCTTTTCAGAAATGCTTTATTTTCTTTGTCTTTGCCTTTGCGTTTCATTTACTTTGAGGTTTGTAAGTTTTGTTATCAGTGGTAACTTTGAAATGTAATAATAAAATAATTTTTAAGAAGCAAGGATGAAGTGTTTCACACTTTTGAGAAGCAAGTTGTTAAAGCAAACTTTTATTTGAACAACACGAAGGGCTAGCTCTTGTTAACAAAAGGTCAGCTGTGATGAAGATTTAAATGTCACAGGACCAGAACTTGTGCTTGCTGCTCTCATGTTTTTGGTTTGACCACACTATCACTGTGTATGTTTTCACTGATTGCAGCAGTGAAATAGCTACAGAATGTTCAAGAATTTAAAATGTGTGTATATTTTATTTCACAAAACCTTTGTGTGTCAGAGTTGTCTGACTGATGCTAAGGTGACAAATGTCCATTTTGGGAAAGGAATGTGCAAGAAACATGCTCATCTGATGTCTGAAGAATCTCATGTTCATGTGTAATAAAACAGGAGAAATGAGTAAATGTAAAATTGGAAGAATTTGTAAATTTTTGTTAAATAGAAAATCAATTCACACCCCCTTTTTTTCCCTAGCTAGTATTTTAGAATATATTTACTAGCTAAAAATATATTTTTCATTTTATGTATGCAATTTCTGCATCAATCAAATAGCATCCGGTACTTTAGAAATTCGAACGATAACAAAGTGCCTAGCAGAACTTTTCTAAAAAGCTGTTCAAGAAACAACTGTCCAGTTCACGATATTATATGAAACAGTATGAAAAAGAAATCCAAAACAAAGAAGAGATTAAACAAATGAAAGACAAACAAAGCTTACTAAAGCTTGGAATTTTCATTCTTGGTGAAATTTCAATTTTTTAAGCTTTTGTTTTGAGTGGGAATGAGGACTGACAATATTTACATTTTCCATGAAAAGGGAATTTATTTATGAGTTTCTTTGGAAAATCAGGACCAAAACTTTCTGAAAAAACACAAAGTCTTCTCCTGAGCAGCCATGCTGCAGGATCCACCAGCAACTTAGGGTGCATGTTCCCAAAGTTTACAACCTCCTGGCCCCAGTGCTGGAAAGACGGTCAGGATGTCCCTTGAGCCCTGCGCTCCCTTCTCTAAAAGCAGTCTCTCCCATCTCTCCCCAGTGAATCCTGAATGCTTTTGTACCTCCAGTCCCTTGAACGGGAACACCCTTCCACCACAAACAATGTTGGCGGGTTGGCAAATTATCCAAACATTGGGTAGATTAGGAAGAACTAAAGCATTACAGCAACTATACAAAATATTTTTGTACATCAACCCATGATAATTTTTCTTTTGTGACTTCTTACTGTTGCAAAAATACAGGCATAATAATACTGGGATCACTATTATTTTGCAGTGCTTATGGTATAACATTATTTTTGGTGATTCAGTTTTAATTATTTCAACCAGCTTCTCTCCTGACCAGACTACTGGCAGAGGCTACTACTACTGTAGTCCATCAGTAGTAACTCAGAATTTAGTGCTCAGTTAACTCTGCTTGTGTGGATTGTAAATTATTGTCAGGAAACTTCTGAATACTCTTACAAAGCAAGGTTTGAATTCCAGTTTTAATATTTTCCCAGGTGGGCCATTAGTCTACTTTTAAGATATACCCTCAGTGAACCATTTCAGCATGCAATACTTATTTTGAAATGTAAACAAATGTAAAATCTCATTTTTCTGATAAAGTGGAAAGCACATATTTTTGCTCCGCTGTTGCATTTATAAATGCATAGGAAATTTCTAACGCAAAGTTTAGAAGTGCAATAATCTACACAAAGTTATTACCCACTGCATCTTCCCTTCCAAACTAGTAATCTGCAATGGTGTAAGTTTAAGATCTTCTGAAAGTGAATAAAAGTAAAATGATAGCTCCAGTTAGTAGTTCAACAGTATAGTTCAGTGTATAGTTTAGTATTTTCTTCTCTCTGTTTCCTACCAACTCATTGCACAAAACAAAAAGTATCTGGCTACATGGATTAGCCGCTGCTGGTTTTCCACATCTTTTTTGTAGTTTATTTTTTTATTATTGCACTTTATGGTTGCACTGTCTTTTTAATAATTTGCTATTCAGTAGTTGTTGGATAATAGAGTATACATTTCATATCTTATTATAATATTCCTCGTTGTCATGTACCTTTTTTGGGGGGTTTTCATTTGGGACTATTAAATGTGGAAGTTGTCATTTTAGCATTAAAACTGCTGTTTGTAATCAAAGAGACAAACTCTAATCACAACTGTTCAACTGCACTGATGTGCAAAAGTTGAGTTACCTACCCATTAATATTACCTTCCTGTGACAGTGTAAAATTGCTAAGGAGATGGTACTGGGAGTTAAAATTATTTCAATTCAGAAATGCTAGAATTGAGCCTGGCTATATAAAAACCTGGGTGGAACAAAGAAAGAGGAGCAAGCCCTGATGGTGACAGTCTTGCTGTCTTGCAAAACTCAGAAGAAGCCAGGTTTGTGGGCTGATGATCACAGAGCGAGGTCATTCAGCACAGACAAGGTCCAGAAAGAGGAGGGAGCTCAGCCTCTTCTCTCCCAGTCCAGAGCATAGCAATGCTTACAAGAATGCAGCTCTGGCTTTTTAATCATGTTTGTGGCCCAGAGGCTAACAAATACAGAACTCATCTGACCTCCCAGTCCAGCCTGGATTTTTGCTCCTATTTGCAATTGCCCTTGAGCCATTCTTTGTTTGGGTAATGGTCCTCACATGTTTTTTCTGGACTGAGTTCAACAGTAAGTTTCTCCCCAAAACTATGGTCTTTTTGGCCGTGTGGACATGAAACAGATTTGTCAGATGTGAAACACAGGAGAAAACCTCTTGGCCCTGTTTGCTTTTCTCCCTAAATATGGGCACAATACAGCTTCTTTGACAGAAACGTGGTTGGTATTAGAGTAGTTTTGAACCCCATCCACAGATTATCCCTCAGATGATTTGATATTAGCCACCTAGTTCTGTATATGAAGAAGTATGCAGAACTTTCCTATAGCTTTCCCCGTGTCTAGTCTCCTGGGTATGACTCTCTGGGAAACTGCAAAGATCAGGATAAGGCACGGGATTGTGATAGAAAAAAAAAATCAATGCTGCATTTATAATGGGCATGACAAATCTCATCTAAAATTTGAAGTACACAGATTAATACATGGTACAATCTTAAGATCTGGCCCAAGGCATCAGTAATTTTTAATGTATTTAAAGAAGTTTCTGAGAAGCATTTGACTGCTGTGGTAGCTGTGGCTGTTTTTCGTGGATCTGATTCAGTCCCTTCAATTGTGGTCAGTGATTCTACTTTTGTATTCCTTTCCATCCTTCAATCTTATCTGCAGTTTCATGGTGGCAGAGTTTACAGAGTGAAAACAAATAAATTAATATCTTAGTTTAAAAATATGCTTTATGATAGAGAATGTGAAATAATTCAGTCTTAGGAGTTGCACTGTAGAGCAAGAGTGATGCTCCCCGTATCCTGTATTTTGCCACTTCTGCTCTGAGCAGGAGTTCTGTTATTAGCATTAATTTGAAATAAGTGATTTAACCGGTAAGGTATATCTAAACCACGTAGGTATTCCCAGTCCTGCTAACCTTTATTGTTACATCTCGACTTTGGAATATTTGACTCAAGTGGAGTTTTATGTATTATTTCACGTACATTTCCACCAGATGGCTTAAAGAAGTGGAAGATCTGTTTCGTTATCTGCTTCTGGCTCCTTTTGATTCTCTTCACTGAAAGATGTGCATGGTGTATGCATTGTTTTCCCACCAATTAGAGCAAAGAAATAGATCCTTCACTAGTTATATTGCTAACGATTATCTGAAAGAAGATAGAAAACCTAAAGTCTGTACTTCTGTGCAGTTCTATTGGCCCTTTTGTCTCACAAAAATAGCACCCCACAAACCATATACAAAGAGATAATGATCAGTCCATAACAAGGGCGTGTATAATCAAACTTCCACTTTTAGCCAGCGTACAAGATGGAGAGCTTGAACAGCCTTGTTTGTTTAGTAAGTTTGCCAGTAAATGTAGCTAGGATAGAATTGTAATGACCCAAACACAAGGAAAAAAACCCATTAAGATAATTTTCTGGGTATTGTTTTTCTTGCTATTGGATAAGCAGCCATCAGATCAACTGGTTTCCAGCTTGTGGAGTTCTTTGTCCCGTGCAGGGGAATGAAAAGTTAGAGAATTGTTCCCACTGTCATTCCATGCTTTTCTTAACTTTCTGCAACTTATGAAAGTTACATAAAGTGTCCTGCAAAGTTGCACGCAGTATGTCTGTGTGCTCTTTGATAGACTCCTACGCTTCACACACAGGCAGATGTCCTGTTAGGATTTTTCTAAAGGCAGTTGCAATTACTTGCCTTTTATTTGTGATGCAAAGTATGTCTGACATTACTTTCCCCAAGCTGCAATGTCTAGCTTCGAAACTCCACTATTTTACTGACAAGGAACAAATAAGGTTGACACAAAACAAGACAAATGTCCTGCTTCCTTCTATGCTGATCATAATAGATCTTTCCTAGAAACTTTGTTTCTTCATAAAACCAATTTGACTGTTCACAATAACACCCACCTTTAATTAGGGGCTTTTACCTAACAATTGGTAGGAAGATGCCAGATTAAAAAATAAACAAGCAGGCAAACAAAGCCCATGCTGTCTTCAGAAGGCTGTTTTAAATTGAACTGACTAGTGTACTCAAGTTCAGGCAATTTCCCTTGGGTTTGATCTCAGACAAACGGAGTTTCAATTACACCTTGTATACTGCAGGCAATATTCAGACTTCAAAGATTTTCAAAGATCAGGATGAATTGTTTACCAATTTAAAAACTGAAAGCTTCTTCGTTTCTCGACACACTGCCTATCCCCCATGGCTTAACGACTTTGTCCTTTCAATATGAAATTTGAACATTTACCTTTCCCTTCTGTTGGATTTCTTTTGTGCATATATAAATACATGTAATTTCTTTGCTAACAAGGCACAACTCTACTCTCTTTTGCCTAGTGCCAAATAAACAGTTTGAGATAAATATGCTGTGTTGCTTTAGCGAGTATCCATGCATATGTATCTTTATATCAAACTCTATGAACTAGTCAGACTTATATAAACTCAGTCCCACACAGTATTCTATTATTTACACCTCTCTGCACCATACCACACTGTGGTATAAAAAGCATAGTGTAGTCAGTCTGATGTCCCTCACCTGCTCTGATGGGTGCTGGAATTTACACATGAAAATAGACTGCTCCTACACAAAATGTTGTCAATGCATAATGCTTTTCACTCATTTATCTGTTAGTAAGGCATTAAACAGGTTTTTGAGAAACTAAAAGATCTGATTACTGCACTAAGATATTATTGAGCAGATATGTGTTGAAGGTAATTATACATTTGGATGCCTTTGCAAAGAACAATTTAATAGGCGTGATGCATCAGGGAATTAATAAACCAAGTCAAGGCAATTTAAATATCTGTACACTAAAATAAATTCCTTAGGGAGAAGGAAGGCAAAAATATGTTTAGTAGATATAATTTCTGGTAATTGTGGACAAAAACTGATATATTTTAGCGCAGTCACTAAAATCTGATGATTGAGATAAGTAGAGTTTAGAAAATGAGAACTAAAAATATGAGTAAAACCTGGATGATGTGGAAACTAAATATGTTTTCTTTTTCATTGCAAATACCAACTTAATGAACTGAAATCATATTTAAATGACTGCCTGTGGATAGATATTTACTGCAGTCGTTAGGGGAGCCCTCAAGTTTATCAGCTATTGTGATGAAATCCCAAGGAAATGGGCTTTCAAAGAACAATCAAAGCTCCTCCTTGACTCAAAGTCACTTTCAAGATTGATATCTAGGTGCAGTATGATGAACTTTTATCTACATATTCAACTGCTCTTAGATAAATTATTTTGACTTTGATTTCAGGAGCATTTCTTCATGGTGTTTCCTACAGAGCATACACAGTGAAAGCAGAAACATCAGAAACAGCTAGAAAGCAGCTGTAGTAAGAAGTAAATAAAAAGTATAGGATATATAGTAGCTCTTGAAAGGAGACATTTTGGTATAGGTAAGAAGGATATGGGTACATGAGTCTTTAATTAATTGTTCTAAGCAAGGTCTCCTATTTTATGACGTTCGCAGCCTCTTTTGTGAGCCTGCTCTGCCTTAAAAACTTTCAAAATAGAATTTTGATCTCTTATGTGAAATGATAGATAACTGTGAAAACTCTGTACTTTTAAATCATAAGTTTAAAGTTAATCTCAGTTTAAAAATTCCTACTCTAGAGCCAGTAAAATACTGTATCCTTGTATTTTAATGGAGACTATGGTTAAATGAAATTTTGTGGACATGTAAGAACTTTATCTTCTGTGTAAAGTGCCTAAATCTGAGCCAGATTTAAATTGGAAGCTGTGTAACTAAGGTTAGCCCAATCTAATAAAATCTGCTGGAGAGGAAAAGATTATTAGCATTGGCTTAGTACCATATTAATAAAAACACATGGCTTGTGGCCAAAATGGACCATGGGTAAGCTGCAGAACACCAAAAGAAGCTTAGAAAAGCAGATGCATGGAAATTCTGCTTTATGGGCAGAAGACAAACAGAGGACAAATGAGAAATCTATCTGATTTTTACCTGGTTTCTTTGGAACAAGCTGCAGAATTTGACAATGAATCACAATGAACTGCTGGGACAGGAGAGGACACACCGTTTGTACAGGCAGCTTTCTAAATGAGACAGATCATAGGAACCTTTCCCAACTGCTATCACCCATACATACAGTCTCAGCAGAAAAAGCCATTCAGTAATACATACATAATTTCTGTACCAAGTAATATTTTTAGTAATAAGGAATGAATATAACAGACTGTGGTTCCCCATTACATTTTTTAGAAGTTATTTTATTCTCTGAATTTGCTTGCTTTTGACTATTGACATATTTTGACCATTCTAGAATTTCTGTTACAGAAATATTAATAAATTAAAAAATTATTTTATGTCAAGCAATTCAGTGAGTATTTTCTTACCTTTGGAAAAAATAGTAATTGTATTGCATTAGGTCAGTGTTTCACACTGTTTCTAAATGCTTCTTGGCAAGATAATGGCTTCTGGTTCCTATCAACTGGCATTGCATGCCAGGAAAAGTCATTATATTATGCCACCTAGAGGTATTCTTGCTGTTCTGTCATGCTATATCATATAATATCTACATTATCTATGCATTATTCACTATATTACTCTGCTCTATTTTGCCTGGTCATTCTTTGTGTATATAGCAAACTGGATTACCACCACCACACAAAGTTTAGCTGAGACAGAAAAAAAAAGTGCAGGAAAAGTGCGTATTTGTGTTTACTATGTGTAGTCTACAGGCTTAGAAGAAAGACTACATTACTGTTCTGTATATCATCTTAACAAAATGGAAAAGACCTCCAAGAACAGTTGTCCCCTTTTCTCATTCACCCAAAACAAGTTAACCCAAATCAGAGAACCCACGCTGAAAGAGGAGAAAGGAAAATTGTTTTCCTCTCTGAAGTGATGCCAGGTTTACTGAGAGATAGTGAACAAAAATGTTCCAAAGCACTCTTCAATCCACAAGAAAGTGAACTTTATGGTGGTTTTATAACCATTTCATTAACCCTAAACTTTACATTTAATTATCTTTATTATTCATCATTTATATAGACTTTGTGTTCTCTTTTAAGTCAAAAAAACCCTCTTTAAACAGTAAAAGTTTATTATAAAGGAAATGTATTTTTCTAAGAAAAACATTCTAAAAAATGAGAGCACTTAAAATTAAACTAAGGTTTCCTGAAAAGCTGCAGATGATAATCAAATGAGTTTAGATTCAAGTATGAAAAAAAGAGTTAAGAAACAGCTATTTCCTCCATTGTAATAATCAAGAAATGACAGCTACTTTTTAGAATTTGAATAGTACCTCCAAAGATAGTGAGGAGACATGCCTGTCTTTGGAGAAAAAAAAGCAAAGCTCTCTTCTTTGCACAGGAGAGGGGCAACACTATAAAACAGTTCTTATTTTCAGGGCCAAAAAACTTCACATTTAAGCTAATTATGTTCCAAGCCTGCAACCCAATCACCTGCTTACCTTGTGCTCCGGCATCTGCCATTTATATGTTGGTCAGCAATTCCCTGGCAGAGTCAGCTAAATTTAAGCTGGTAGGATCCCACACAAAAGTTTCAGATTCGAGAATGTGGCACTTCCAAACAATTTTTTAAACAGGAAGAAACTTTCAACCTGCTACAGTAGTAGTGTTTTTCAATGGTGTGATATGTGTTTAAGTTTGATGTTGGATGGAGATATGGGAAGATTACAAGTATTCTGATCTGCCAGTTAACCTTGGGGTTTTTTATAGTCCACTAAAGAGGAAAAAAAACCTAAAGCCAGCTGTTCAGAGATCTGGTAGTCAGCATTTGAGAAGAAAACTTTTCAATGGTGTTGGAATACAGTAAAAATATTCACCTGCTTATCTTCACAGGAAGAGTATGTGAGCATTACAACACAAATTCTTCTGCCTACTTTTGTAAATATACTCCTGCTTTTTTTATCATATATGTTTATGAGAAGATTGTTACAAATTGCTTCTGTGAACATTGATTCAGATAGAACCACAGTAAAGATGTTCATCTCAAGTGTATGGCCTGAATTGAGCTGAAGGGATCAGCCATGAAGAAAAAGCCTGGAGCAAGAATATCCTGTAATACAGAAGCAAGTTCTATACTTAGATGTGTCATAATATTCTCCTGTCTATGTTTTAAACTCTAAGTTTTTTCTTCTTACCTATAGCTTTTATCTCATAATATATGTTTGTTTGCATGTTTTTATCAGGTATATATATATAGCTAATTAATTTTTAACCAAAGCTTAATTTTACTTTGTTGTTTTTCTATTTGCTTTTGGTCTTATCAATTGCACAAACAGCACACGATAAGCTTTTGTTGTTTGCCATGGATACGAAGGTAAACAGTCATAAAGATGGGGTTCCTGAAGTCCATCTGACACTGGAAAAGATCTGGTGTAGGAGTTTGCTACTGTTGCTCCTTGAAGCTACAGTGCTGAACTCTAACGACTGAAGTCTATCAGTTGACGATGCAATTACCTTCCAGCAAAGGTCCATGTGAAATGTTATAGTCTTTCAGCTAATCACAGGTTTCCTTAGGGTTCTCTTTCCTGGATGGTGCCTGTACGAGCTGCCATCTATACCCAACAGCCGCAGCCTTGTCCCTTGCTTTTGGTGGCTTATTTCAGAGTGCTCTATATGGAGTCACAACAGGTTACGTGCGGTGTCCCGGCAGCATCAGTGTTGATGTGCATGGGGTTCTGCTGGCACACACTGCATGTTGTTGGGGCCGTGAAAGCCCAGAGGAGGGACCACTAAATGGCTGGCACGTGTGAGAGCAGGTTGCTCATTGAGAGTCCTGTGAAATGCTCTGAAATGCTCTGAGTGTCCTGCAGAGCTAGCCAGGGTACCTCGCTACAAAGCAAGATGTATTTAGAATAAGCAAATTCAAAATCTACAACTCAGGGATAGTCAATATAATATCAGAAAGCAAGAAATTGCCTCTGGTAAGTTGCACTTACCAAGTTAACTGCGATCTATAATGCTTTTGGAGCTTTATTGTTGAAGGCTAGAGAGACATACTGAGGATGCCATCAGCAAACACAGCATGTAGAGCCAAAGCTAGATAAAAAACCCTTCAGCAAAATATGGGAGGAACACTCTGTAAGCCAGAACAAAGTGTGATCTGGTTTGCTGCAGTCTATATACTTCTTGGGTATGTTTAATGGATGCATCCTTTTCCTGGAAGGAAGTTCAAAGTCATGAGTTGTGCACGTATGGGTAAAAAAAAAAAAGAGCTGTAGAAACCCGTGTGTGCCTCCCTCTTGACGTCAAAAGTGTCTTCTGTTTTGTTTTTTTTTTTTTTGATTTTGCTTGTGACATATTAATCTGTGTGTTTACTGGCTATTTCACTGCCAGCAACCACTCAGGTAATGAATCAGAGGGAGATTAGAAAATTGCTTGCTCTTCTGAAACAAACTTTGGGGTTTCCTGTGAGCTATGAAGGGTTTAATCAAGTTGCTTGAAACAAGAAAGAAAAGAAAGAGGAAGACAAAAACACAGAGAGAACTGGCTTGTGCTCCTGAATTCAACAACCCTCTCGAAAAATGTTTTTTTGCCACGTTTGCAACTGTGGCTAAGACTTTGTGAAGGAATCCTCAGACATATTGTTTGTTTGGCGCTGAGATAAGGTAGGCACTGTCTGGAGACCAAAAGTGAAAGGCCCTGTCAGTATTAGGAGGAAGTTTGTTCCTGAAATTTACAGATGCCTGAGGTGCTTCAAATTGTCAATATTTTTCCATATTGATCTGTCATTTAAGCTTTGAATAGTCTCCTGCTTGCCAGTAGCATGTTATAAATCTACTCTGATAAAACAAATAAATATTTTGACTGTAAACGTTCAGTCCCTTATAACTGTTAAGTGGTAAACAATTTGAGATGGGTAGGAAGGTTAGAATTCTATGCATCATAATGCCTTTTTTTCAATTATAAGACCAAATAGGAATGTCTTTATTACACTATATAACAACAGATGAATATAGGAATTGCATCCTTTTTTTTCCTTTTCAATCATATTTCTTCTAATTATAAAAATATTGACTATTAATGACAAAGTTCTCAGAAAAATTGAGACATCCCAGCCCTGCTACCAGGAGGATGAAGGAGTGAGTAGGGACACCATCTAATTTCTGGCACTTGGGTTGGTTTTCTGGGGTGGCAAAATTGTCAGTCCATAAATGGGGCTTGTAAGAAAGCAGGCACTGACCCTCTCAGTTCTGTGTGCTAATTGGAATGATTTATTAAAAGGTTAAAAGTGTATTAACAGTAATCTTATTGTCTCTTTGTGTGTGATTGAGCTCTCTGTTTCCTGTAGTCTTGTTATTAAAAGAACTGTTTCCTTAATAGATTGCATTAGGTTATGCAGCAAAGGTAAATTATGATTTATATGCACTTTAACAGCATGCTAAGACAAATGTGGTTCTACTTAAAGTAAGCGTTAGATTTATTTAAACTTCTGAGTGTAAACAATTCTGTAGAAATAATTATTCATTAAGAGGTTTCCTGCTATTCTGAATGTGTCAAAAGTCTGCTTGCAGCTTTACTGGCAGTTTTCCAGAAAAGACTAAAACCATGGAAGTAACATGCACTTAATGCTTAACGCAGTGTGTGTATGTATGTTAAGTACATGAAATACTGATTCCCATCATGACTTCTTAAGGCAATTAGTTCATAGGGAATTAAAATTTGAGTTGCCTCAAATCTTTTTTTAAACAAGTTCTTACAAGATTTAGATGTAAATTTAAAGCATCAGAGATATTTCATAACTGGGAATGACTTGAGCCCTGTTTTGTTAATACCACCACATACATGTCTTGGAAACTTCACTGCTGCATAATCCTTTCATAAACACTAGGGTTTAAAAAAGGTGATGTTAGAATTGGAACAGGAGCATTCTTACAGAAATGGAGTAAAGCCCCAGTTTTGTGAATGCCCTGTTACAGCTGGAGCAGCACAGTGGAAGTTATCCCTCTGAAGTGTATCCTTGACAGAAGGAATAAGTTCATTCCAGGATGATCTATATGGACAATGGAAGAATTAATGAGCTGAAGTTTGTACATTTTTTGCCAGGAAGATTGGAACAGTCTTAAAAGGTCATCTTTTTTTTCAAAAGAGAGAATTATTTTTGTAGGAGTCACCTTATTTGCAGAATAAGACTTACTGACTCACAGCAGGTTTGCTGCAGTAGAATAAGTTATGAACTACTCAGGACATGCACTGATTTTGAGCAAATATTTGGGGTAAAATTATCTGCTGTTATAAACAGAACCTGTTAATTTTTATGTGAATTTGAACAGTTGCACCAGGAAAAGAAAGTAGCTTTATATTTGCTCAGTTCTGCCTGGGAAATAATCTGAAAATAAACATTAGCTTTTCCTAAACCCAAGTCAAATGAAGAAGGAACAGTTATAAAATCTGCATTGGCAATGCTACTCTTCCCTGTTTTCCCTTACTCCGTGTGTTGTGTAGTTATTTCTCCTCTGATTTGCAAAATCTTGCTTTTGATTATACTAAGTCAGAGACAGGCAGATGTATTTGACACATATAAATTACCTATTTGGAAGCAGTGCTTCTGATGTAATTGCTTAAATGGAGTTTAAGCCTAACATTCACCATTCACCATATATTTGTCTGACTATTCTCGGTGTGTCATCCAATAGGTTCTTTCAAGGTCAATTTATTTCCGTATTAGTGAAGATTTGTTTTTTGCTGATGTTGACTGTAAAGGGAATTTTTTTTTTTATTTATTTATGGTTGGGCTTTTTTTTTAATGTATCATTCTAGTGAATAAACATTTTTACCGAAATTGGCCATTTTCAAGTTTGAAATTCCTGAGATGCTTCAGGAAGCGGTAATTGTATCAGGCTTCATGCACCATCATATGAATAGGGAAACATCTTAACATACCTTGCAGATCTGGGGCTGAATATCCTTGCCCAGTCAGGAAAATGTCAGATCCTCAGCTCTATTCTACCTTTTCAGATCCTCAGACTTCTTCACTGGCTTCAGAAGAACTTTAAAGACCTTTAGTGTGGCTGAGATTCTCCTCATCACCTTCCAATGTGCACTGACTGACATCCTTTCAGGAAGAAAAAGTAAATTATTTCAGTCAACCAGTAGGTTGATCCAGCACTATGTGTTACTGAGGACCTCCTGAAAATAGCAGCATGTAGAGGATTTGTAATCAATCAGTCCTCTCTTCTTCTGACCACAGTGAGTAAATATTAAAAATAGATAAATTCCTCAGAGTTTTTTAGTTGAGAAGTCTTGCCATTAATAAATAAAAATCATAGATAAGGTATGAGAATACATAATGAAAATTGGGTTTGGCAGACTTTTATTCAGAGAAATTAGAAAATTGTATTTTCCAAAGCAATATGATTTCCCAAAATGGATTATGTATAACAGCATGTAGTAGGACTCTATGTGCATTTTAGAGCTGTTACGACTGCTTAACAAAAGACTGAAAGGAGTTTTTGACCAACTGAATTATGTTCTGGCACAAATCTTACAAATCAAAGTTATAAAATTAGTTATTCTATACTACCATTTGCCTAAGAATGTACATTCTCATAACACATATAAGTATTTAATAATTTAGCAGTTTTACAAGACAGTAATATTGGTTGTCCTACAGTAATACCAGCATTAAAATTTAAAAACTTGTTGTAACACAGTCATAATAAACATTTACAGTCTTGCTTTGCACCAAGATGACAGAACAACAAAGAAAATTTCAGTATAGAACAGCAGCAAATTTACTCCACAAAGGTACCTGAAAATAAAAAATGGAAAAATTTAAAATTCATCAAAATCATCGGAATTGCTGTAAGAAATTCAAGAAAATCATTGGCTTTAGTAAAGTGGACCAGGTTGGCACTGATTAGAAATACTTTTCCAAGATGTGGAGTCTAGGAAATGGATTTCAGAAATTCGAAAGAAATAGAGGAATAACATTCATTAAAATAAAAGTTACTCAATGTCCTCTGTACCCAGTCAAGCCAGTCAAGGATAAGCACACCAGTATGTCCTTATCTTAAAGGATTTACAAGTTTTGAGAAGAAGGAAAGATAAGATTTAACCTTTACAATTCTATGGATGTTCAGATAAAACAGTATTTCGTTGGATCTATATTAATTTTGTCAAACGCTCCACTTCTGTGACAACAGAAGGCTCTGGATTAATTTGAAATAGTCAAATAAGGAAAATCTAACTTAATAATTTGGACCAGGGGCTTTAATTTAATTCTTTTACGTCCCAGTGACTTGCATAGTTGCTGTTATGTGTTCCACAATGCATTTCTCAATATTTGTTGTTGGAAATAGGTTACTTTCTGTATGTCTCTCTATCTCATTATTTTCATATAGATGACTAGATGCCGATTGAAGCACACATTTCAAAATAAAATTTATGTGGTGGTGTGCCCCCTACTCCCCCCAGTTTAAGCCATAACCACCAGTGGGGGTTGTGATGATTGCATCTAGCTTTCTCTGTACTTTGGGGGACAGATGGCAATGTGGAACCTAAGGGCTGCAAGGGTGACCTGGACACCTTGCAAATATCCAAATATTACATATATCACTATAAGTCAATCATCTTAATCCATAAATAGTGGCCACAGGGCTGTTGAGCTCTCACGCACTACGAGTGGCACTCCAGGATATTCCCCTGATTAGGGACGCATCTTAAGGTTACTCCTTGAGGCTGAGAGAATCCTTATTGAGTCAGATATTTGGTAAGTGATTAATAGCCTACTAAACTTTCAAATCTTACCTGAGTGATTTAAAGGGTTGATTACACATATATAATCATTTAGATGTTAAGTCTTGACTGAGTCTGGAACCAGGAGTGGATCCATTTGCGCCTACAATCCTCTCTGAGAAGGACTTTGGAAGGCAAGGGTGTGCTTTCTAAACATCAGTGGGAGGGGCTTGGAAGTTTTGTCTGACCCTGTCATCTATGCAGTAAGTAAATGTACCTTACCATTGGATCATTTACCATTGAATTTTGTTATATCAATAAAGTATATTGTTGCTTCTGTCTTATGAGTGAAGTACATGACTCCATATGCAACAAATTCCTGTGGACTAAGTAAGTGGTAGAAACCATGAGCAAGTTATGAAGGTTCCTTAATTTTTCACACACACACTTTAGATGCTCTCTCCAAGAAAATATCTAAAATTGCTCATTATCTATCTGCATATTTCTTGTTTTTAACACACATCATGTATATATGAAAATTAATTTAAAAATTAGCAATTAGGCTTATACAATGCATAGTGATATTTCAGATAAAGTTGTACAGAGAAATCAAAGAAAATCTGCTTTCCATTACTGCATTACCATCACTCTTAAAAGTTATCTGCAATTTGTTACTGAATTATCTACTTGTACTTGCACAGTATTTCAAGGTATTTTTTTCCATTTTAGTAGACTACATTCTAGCAATTCCTATCTCATTTCTTCTCTTTTTCTCCAAATCTTATCCTTTCCAAGATCACATAGGTGGAATCTGGGCCCAAAATTCACAAGTCCCTTTTCAAATGGGGACTCAGTCTCCTCCACTAATTTGATGATTCAGAAAAACATATGTTTATATATATTTAGTCTGCAGTAACAGTGCAAGTCCTCTGTGAAATAGGCTCTGAGAAGGACTATAATTAGAACATTAGTCCATGTGTGAGGTGGTGGTATAGCCCTGGAGTGCAAGAGCGACCAAGAGCAATTGATGCTGTGTGGAGGGATTCTTGTGGCATTATTTTAAAATTAAGTTATTTACCTATTACATTAATGAAAAGAACTATAGCATCACACTTTATAACAACCTGCAATCATATTTTTTTACTATAATTGTTAGTATAAAAACCAAAGTGTTGTTGCCATTAGGAAATCCAATTTTTGAATTTCATAATCATTCTCAAACAATATTGTTGATGACATTTTCCTGTATTCAGGGTAAATGGCTCCTGACATATCATGAGAGAAACAGAAAACCATAAGGCATGCCATGTACTACATATTATTTATGCTGATTCAAAGGACAGAGGGATTACGCAGTAGAAAAAATAGATTTACAATTTCATATTAAAACTCGATGCCTTACAGCCCTTCATACGGGAGTTCTTTTAAAATCTATTTTCACATTGCAGCCCATTGGCTTTGTTCATTAGGTGCTGACATTTCCTTTAAAAGATGCTGGTATTGTTTAATATTGTCCAAAACAGGACAATCTGTTGTCACCAAAGGACAGAGATTACTCTTTGATAAAGGAATAGGAAATGGGTGTCTATTGGGGTCTGCAGTATTTTGGTCAGTCTCTGACAGGGACGATCACTATATCCATCAGTAATAGAAAATGCAGAACCCAAGGAGGTTTAGAACGGTCTTTGCAAGAGGATTCATACCACTTGTACTTCAGTGTTCATTGATTTATGTTATACACTAGTAAAATCCTTTTTTTTAGCCCAATGAGCATGTATCAAATTTTGTTAGTGATAAATATAACATTGTCTATAGCTCCAGCCTGCGACACAAAAGCCTAAATATTCATATCTAGTATTTATCTTAGGATAAAAAGAATGATTGCAAGTAACTAACCTATTGCTTTCTAGATAAGCCAGCAAAGCTGGCTGTATGCATGATCTTAACACATTACAAACGCTGAATAAAATGAGTTTGATTGTATCAGAAAAAATAATTCACTCACCAAAAGCACGATGCATTGTAAGTACAGTAACACAATAGAGCCTATTCAGTTAGGGTGACTCAGTTGGAACTGTTGGTCTTAAAGCCACAGGAAATGGAGTATATTCATGAAACTAAAATCTGCTGGATGTGTCTTTTATTATTTTTGATATGCAATGATCCTGTTATTAATAATGGCATTTAATCTGGAATTTTGTTGCATTCATTTTGCATTTACTGCATGTAGAAATACATGAGCACATGCATAATCAATTATTTTTGCATAATAACAAAGAGGTATTCCAATGTAGAATATTCACTTTCATTTTATATCTTATTAAGATGTAAATAGTAACTCATTATTTAATATAAATATTTTTAATATTTTTGATTTTAAACTTACTGATTTTGTTTATTTTATGTTTAGTAAAATCAGTTATTGAAGTTTTCAGTAGTAGCTATGGAGTACCTGCCAACAATTAAATATCAATCAAGATAACATAATCAGCAGTAATCTCTGGTTTTGAATTTTAAGTTTCTGGCTTTTATAGTTTAAAATAAATATTAGAATTCAAGAAGGAAATACAGAAGATAAGGAAACTAAAATAGAACAAATGGGATCAGAAATGAGAATGGATGGGTGTGTTAAGCCTGAGAACAATGAATGGGTGGGCTTGTCCCTACGGAACTAGCAAAGATTTTCTTTAGAATTAAGAAAGTAAAAACATGTGTGTTTTCAGTGCCAGTTTTAGATCCAATATACATGTATGTGGATTCACTGACGTCAAGGAAGTAAAATTCCAACAGGTTCAAATTTTCTTCAGTCTGCTAATCATCAATGAATCAAAGCAGGTTCTGTCTTAAATAAATCTAGAAAGAGAATTTTAGACCATCACTGATGTCATGTTGCTCCATTAACATCAGTATACGTGTTTCCATGCGTTTTGGAAATCAACAGCAGGGGTGGTTTTTGGTTTTGGTTTTGGGGTTTTTTTAAATTTATTATTATTTTACATTAACAAAAAGAATATATTTGTTTGCTTCTGCAAAAGAAGTGTAAAATCACAGAAAACAGGTTCGAGTAAGAACTTGCCCAGATGGTGCCCAAGCCATTTATGCTAGGTTCTTGATTAATTCTTGATATTACAAACTCTCAGCAGGAGATTCTGCAACATCCCCTTTCCATGATCATGCTTCATCATCTTTACTATCAGAAGTTTTTCCCAGCCCAAGGGCATCTGTACTTTCTGCAATTCAAGCCTATAAATTTTCTTGCCTATGACAATAGTGTTCATCTCCTTCCTCTCTGTAGCTATTTTGTACATATTATTTGCTAAGTCTTTCTCTCTCTTTTATTTTTTTTCTAATATCCCTATTTGAAGATAATTTTTATAAACTTACAATAACTTTTGCAATTTTGATTCTGTCTTTAATGTTCAGCACTATATATAAAGGCAGAGGTCAAAGTACAGCTGAGTAAAGTTTGAGAATTACTTCAAATCTCATATGTGTCTTGCTCACACATCCATGAGATGCTTTGCTTTTTTTTTCCAGAACAGGCATCATCGTTGATACATATCTTATTTATGAATCACAATCAACTGCATACTCTTATGCAGACCTTTGTTGCCTAGCCTAAAATATAATAACCTGTGTTCATCTCTATTGAATAAAATCTATTTCAAATTAAACTGAATGTGCTTCAAATCTAAATCCTTTCCAGGAAGGTTCTGCTAGTTAATAATGTCTGGATCTGAGGAAAGGAGAGGGAGAGATCTGTTTAGGGAAAGTGAAGTCTAAAGATCTTATGCTGATGGTGTCCTCCACATTGCTCCCACATTTTGTCTGAAAATGAAAAAGAATATGATTATTGCACTTCCAGCACAATGAATGAAATTCTTGACTGTAGTCACCCCAGGAGCACAGGCTTCTACTGGTAACCACTCCTTTAACACTGCTTTCCACCTGCTGGCATTCTTGTCCACCATGTGTTTCTACCTTGCCTTGGAGGCCATGACAGTAAAGTGTCAGCAATTAATGAAGATACATGATACGGCCTTGAAGAATTCTCAGAGATGAGTCAGCCTAATGACATAGAGTACCCATCAAACAGGGAGAATTTAATTTTTTGAAGATGCGTCCTCTCTAGACTTTTCTTAGAGTTGACAAAGAAGTTGTGGCTGTGAGGTCTGTGTGGAGTTGCAGTCTTCGAGTTCATGGGCTTCAAAGCCAGAGGTAATCAATCTAAGAATGAACTGGGTTTGGACTCTGTCCCAATTACGAGATATAGTTGCTACATTGTGTATGATCAATCTCTTCTCAAACTACAAATGTTATTGTAGATTTACTATTCCTAACTATTTGGAGAACCACTGGCACCATCAGTTTAGACAACTGATTGCATATTTATAGCATGTAATGTGATCATCAAATCACTCTGTATGTGTTTGTAGAGAAAGGCCCCATTATTTCCTTTGGATTGTTCCTGAACTATTGCAATTGTGCAGATCTTTTATTTGAATAATGAGAAAACATTCCAGTTTTTCTGTTCAGTGAATATGGGGGTTGTGAGGCCCTCAGTAACACTGGTGTGAAACTCAGAAGGTTTCACGAAAATATTCAGAAATCCCCTTATGCTACTTTCATCCAGCTTTGTTCCCAGATGGATGTGGTGTGTGCAGTGCCATCCGCAGACCTGCTGTCTGAGTCAGCTATTCTCCCAGACACAAACCCTATTATGATTACACTTCTCTTTGCAATGCTGTGCCTGCATCAAGGCGCCCTTTGCATGCACTGCAATTATGGATGAGAAATGTAGTAAGAGTTACAAATAGAAGACACAGCAGGGATGCAGGTAATCCGTGACAGTTTTTGGTATGCATTAGCAATGCAACCAGTCTGCAGTAAGAGACAATTATTTTGTCCACAGGGAAACTGAGTTAGGTCCTATCTGCAAAGGGTATTTTCCACTGCTGTAGACTAGGAAATCTGTAGACTAGGTTGGTAATCAAACTTAGAAATCATAATCAGAGACTGCCCATTTCAGCTTGGTAAAGAAACCTTTTTGCTTTTTTTATGCTGTGAGTTTCTGTGAGATTCAAAATGAATCTTGCAGAAAACATTTATACTCCTTAACAGATGATGAAAATATGGATCTTACTGAAGACAATTAATTCTTTCTGTCATCCTTAAACTCATCAGTGGACATGCCATTTGGATATCAAAGTAAAAGTACCATTAAAATCATCTACAAAAAATATTCAGCTAGTACAAGTGTTTATACTCTTTGAAAAACAAAGAACAATCATACCTGAAACACTAACAACCGATTTGGGAGCAAGAAGGAGCAAACTATGATTATAATGTGTAATTGACCATAATGCTAACAGACAGTTCAGGAGGTGATGACAATCTGCCAGAGATCTTTTGGGAGTACACAGAAATGCTAAAATCTATCTGCAGTGTAGAGTCAACAGGCCATAGTAATTACAAATTTCATGAAATCAAGGTGTTTTTATAACACTGTGAAGCCAAGTAATTACAGAAATTATGATTATGTTTTTAACAGACATTTTGAGAGCAATCATCAATACTCACGATATTTGAAGGAAAAGAAACAATTTCAAAACCAAAAAGAATGTTAGGGTATTTCAAGAAAAGCATCACATTGTCACTACATTAATCCATAACACACCTTTTTGCTTTGGGGATTGCTTGCAATCCTGAATCCCATCTCAAAAAGAATATAATAGAATTACAAAAGAGTAAAAGAAGAGTGACAAAGATGACCAAAGCTATGCAACAGTCTTCACTCAGGGAAGTATTGAAAAGATATATGCCTTTCAAAATGAAAAAAAGATGAGTGGTAGGGATTTCTGCAGTCCTTGGTGCCATGACACAAGCAAATAGATCACAGACAAAGACTGCTCAGCCCCTATCGTCAACACATCGGCATGAAGTGATTCTACATGAACACAGGTAGATGCTTCTTTCAAAGGATTAAAGTAAGCTTTCTTGCCACACAGAGTATCAAGGACATCAAGAGGCTGTTGAACACAAAGATCTACTCTTGGCCAATCATACCTCTAAACTAGAATTTATCCTGTTTTGAGAGTCTTATTCAGTCATCTGCTGAATAAGAGAGGCCAAAGACAATTTAGATTTCAGCCACCATCATTTTCTTCTCATCCCCAGACAAGAGCTGTCAGGCCCGGAATGTTCCTTGACTCAGCTCTGCTCAGCTATGTTGACCTTGTCCTTAGCATGTCATAGAAAGTCTGAGCTTAGTTTTATCTCCATTCTGTGCTGATTTTGGCTGGGATGGAGTTAACTTTCTTCCTAGTGGCTAGTATGGGACTACATTTTGGATTTGTGCTGAACACAGAGTTGATAATACAGAGATGTGTTTGTTATCGCTGAGCAGGGCTTACACAGACCGGAGGCCTTTTCTGCTTCTGGTATTCTCAGTGCTGAGGGTCCCATATGTCTAATGGATGACTATACGTTCAGGAGATCCCAGGCACCTTCCCAGGTGAAGTTTTACAGTCTCTTGTGACAGACTCTGGATTTGTTGCATCACTTGTATCATGTGCAGTCCTCTGGTGGTGGAAGGCCTCAGGAATGAGTCTGGGGGAATGCTTTGGGGGTCTCCCATTGTTTATATCCCCTTCTCAGCTGCCTCTCACATGAAAGTCTGTTGTGTATGTGGTCTTCCCAGAGGTGGAGGGGTTTACTTCTTCTCTTTTGTGTGGAGAGATTTTTCCATCAGATATCCAAAATCCTCCTCCTCCACCAGTTGAGCCCAGCTAGGGCTAATTCTTAGTACTACTGAGTCCGGCTTTCTTTGTGGATACATTCTTCTTCCCTGAACCTTGTTTACAATAATCTTATCTCAAGTTCCTATCATAGTCGAAATTCTCGTCAGGAGGCATATTAGAGGAGGGGGATGGGGAGTGGGTGTACTTCAATGATCATAGATGGGCAGTTGCTCCTTTGCAGTTTGACAAAAAGTCTTTCTATGATTTTAACAATGTTTAAGACATTAACAATATTTCAGTCCCTTACAGTGGCATAGTATTGTGTTTTGGCTTTAAAAAAAAAAAAAAAGTGTAGATACAATAATTTTGTCTTGTTTTCTTCAGGTTTCTTGGTTTGATTTGATTGACTCAAATTCTTAAGCCTCTCTCCACAGTCGTCCCGCACAGAAGCCTTTAGAAATACACACAAGTATGTTGTAAGGGCTTGTTAGAATGTCATAAATGAGGAACAGAACTTGGAGTATGATTATATGAATTGAGAAGCTTTAAAATAAAAGGTTATCCTGAAATGTGAGACCTTTTACACTCACACCTAGTAGTGATGTGTAGAGCATCAGAAGCATGCAGACCAAATAATATGACATTCCTAATTTGTTGTGACAGGCTGATGTTTTCTTGTTTTTCTTGTTTTTATGGATTTTTTGTTTGTTTGTTTGTTGTTTGGGGTTTTTTTTGAGAGTAGCAATTGTTTTAAATATTTAAAAAAAAGTATAAAGTAGTTATTTGGTCACAGAGAAAATCTGAGGAATATTTTTCGAAAAGCTGTTACTTGTCATCTGTATATACATTCTACAGAATACATTATAAAAGAAGGTAACAAAAGTTCACATTTTAAAATGTGCAGTTGCTGACAATTCTGAAGAAAATTTGACTCAAATTTAAAGTCAAAGTGAGAGTTTGTCCACTAAGAGATTCTATATCACTTGGTACACAGCATTTAAGAGGTAAGGACTATTGCTTCTTTTGCACAATGGATATTTCCTTGCAGTTATTTTTTTCTGCCTAAATATCCATTTAGGAAATTATCATTGGCTGAAACTTTATATGCTGAAAATAAATTTTACTCTATCCCTCTCTGAAGGTCTGTAAATTCCTTCTGAGCAGAGTGGCATCTTCACCATTTCACCTGCAATGTAAGGTTTTGTGCCATGGTAAATGCTCTATGTTGCATCTCTGCCAGGGCATAAGGGTAAAATGAAATAGCAACAAGCAAATTCAAATTGGCTACCAATTCTAACCTGCAAAAGTTTGATGTAAGAAGCATTTCCTGAATACTCTTGTTTCTTCATGAACTCTATGTTTGGATTTTAAAGAAATCATCTACCTTTTGTTTTGCCTCAGTATCACTGCAAAAACACTGACATGAGGTTCTTCTCTAGGAGTTTCCAGGTCACTAGTCCTCTTCCGCGGAGATACTGTGCAGCTACTTGAGGGTTGCCTACCAATGTCAAATAGATAGACTCCTAAAGGGACTTTGGTACTCAGTTTTATCCTGAACTAAATAGTAATTTATTATAACATAAGCAAACAAAAATATGGCAGCCACTGGCAGAGCCGTATCTTGCCTAATATGTTAATGTAAGCGTGGTTCCTGCCTACAGTAACATATTAGGTACTTGCTCACAAAGACAGCAGAGACCTTTTTCAAAGCAGCAAGTTAAGACCAGCTGCCACTTCCTATAAAACTGTGTCAAGTTCATTTAATGAGTCTAGACATTCATCTATCAGTGTGTCTTTATGTAAGACACAAATTGCTAAATCTAGAAGTGAGTGCTTTTTTGTTGTTCTTCATGAGTGCTTCATGACGAGCTTGGGGAAAGAAAGTCCTAAAAAGGAGTTTCTGAACACTGAAAGTGAAATATATGTGGGTTGTTATTAGTACAGTCTTGATTAATCATTTCATTCTTCCCAAAGACTTTTCTTTGGCAGCACTCTGTAAGCATTATCTAGGATTCTAATAATTCTTGTGTTCATGCAATTATCTAGTTCTGTAGTTACATGGATTCATATGCATGAATCCATTAACACTAGCAAAGACCTGAGTTTGCCAAAGAATGTAGGTATTTTCCCCAGTCTGTTTTGGGTAAGCAAATGGCATGAGTGCACGTGTAATACTAGGATCAGTTTAAATATTACGAGTATGAGGAAAGCCTATAGATTTCAAGCTCAAGTCACATATGTAAACCACTTTCACGATTTGTGGGTGGGTTCGTGAACAGTTCAAACACATTGATGAAGTGGAGAATTCAAAATTTGTGAGGTGCAGGATATGAATATTTCCACTGACACGTCACTGTTTATATTTCCTGACTGGATGCCGCAAGCTTTTGAAATATGAAAACAAAGAACATCAACAACACATTTATGTCATTTACTGAATTTATTAACCTTTTTTAGAAGTGGTTTTGAACAGTGAACAGCCTAGTCCCGTAAGAAATGGGTATTATCTCAATATTTAGATATGAAAATAGTTCAAAATGGATTTTTGTATCCTCTCACTCAGTTGGGGAAATTTAGTTCAGATTGACACAGTCAATCTGCTCCTAACACGTCTTCTTAAGAACAATTATAGAGTTGTACTATAAGGTTACAGCTGCTCAAAAATTTAGATTGAAGGTGGGGAGGGGGTTTTGAGCGTTATTCTTTTAGAGTTTTGCTCATGTTTTATTTGAAATGTAAATATTTTCCTTTATATTTAACACCACAGATTGGATGCCTACAGGATTCTGATACTTTTTTTATAGTGTGTGTTTCCGTGTCTGTTTTTCAAAGATTACCAGTGCAGTTATGAATGCACAGAATGGCCGACTCGTAGAATATCCTGAGTTGGAAAGACTCACAAGGATCATTGAAGTCCAGTTCTTGGCACTGCACAGCACAGCCCCAAGAATAACACCATGTGCCTGAGAGTGCTGTCCAAATGTCTCTGGCAGACTTAGTGCTTTGACCACTTCCCTGGGGAGCCTGTTCCAGTACCCTCTCAGCAAAAAACTTTTTCCTAATATCCAAACTCAACCTCCCTTGACACAGCATCTTGCTGTTCCTTTGAGTCCTATCCCTGGTCACCAGAGAGAAGTGACTGGTGTCTGTCCCTCTGCTTCCCCTCATGAGGAAGCTGTAGACCTCTATGGGATTTCCTCTCAGTCTCCTCCAGGCTGAACAGTCAAGTGACCTCAGTCATTCCTTGTATGGTTTCTGCTCTAGACCCTTCAACATATTTGTGGCCCTTTTTTGGATGCTCTCCAATTGCTTTATATCCCTCTGATATTGGGGTGCTCAAAAGTGCACACAGGACTTGAGCTGAGGCTGCACCAGTGCAGAGCACTGGGACAATCATCTCCCTTGACCAGCTGTGCCTGATACTCCCCAGGACATGGGTGGCCCTCCTAGATTCCAGGGCACACAGGTAAACTCTAGTTTGTATTTTTCTCCTTCATTATGTGTAGTGATGTCTAGTTTTGAACTCAAATATTACTAATGAGTTAAACTATAAAACATCTTAGATAATTGGTCCTGTCATATTATTTGATTTTTTAAATTATCTTTCTGCCCTAATATTAGATATGATTTTAATAATCACAATTGTTAAAGGAAATATGATGTTCTGAAACAAGTTAAATATATACCTTGAACATTATTTTTCATCTTGATGTGTAAAAGCCAGTAAATGAGAAATTGGAAAATAAGCTTGAGAGTATCAAAAGGCTTATTTTCATATATTATGCAACTATGGAATAAAGCAGAAGTAAAAAACCCTACTGAAAAATGTATGAAAAATAGCTAAAGGTGATAATTCTGTATTTTGACTGACTTGCCATTTTCAATGTAGATGTTGTAATGCATAAGATTTGTTGCAAAGAGTCCTGTGGGGAAGGAATAAGTTTCTCTTATTCAGCTTAGGTATATGAGTCAGAGAAGTTTTTCTATTATAAAGCATACAATCTTTCAGGAGTATACATTCTAATTTCTTTTTTAAGCAGAAGTTTTCTGGATAACAAAAATGCTGAAATTAGGGCACATTATTCAGATACATGCTGAAGGAAATCAGTTCATAAGGTAGATAACATTATACTCTCATTGTCATGGACACAGCCAAGTTCTGTGATTGTTAAGACTTAAGGAGAACTTCAACTGTTTCCTTTTAAAGTCCTATTTTCCAGAACCCTGAACATATTTTTTTGGAAGTTATCTTGCTATTTGTGGGCTGAACAATACAGAACAGCTCTTAAATAAAAAGAAGTTACCTTGAATCTACCTGTATATAACTCCAGTCGTAATGCTAAATTATGTTTGTGTCTTTGTTGTTTGCAATGCTAAGTCCTCTAGTTTACCATCTTTGTGATCAGCTGTTCTCTTTCAACTGATTGCCCAGCATCCCAGAGAGCATGGCCATGACATATATTTAGCCGGAGCCTTAACAATAACCATATTGAATACATGTCCTTTCTCACTTCCTTTCACTTATTGGTTTGGTGTTTATGTTGTTAAAATTCTTTCCCTGCACAGATTTCCCAGGGACTGGATCTCTCCTTTAAACTCCTCAGAACCAGGGCAGACCATAATACCTCTTTTTTCATTTGCCATTAAGGAACTCTGAATCATTCATGTTCCCAACTTTCTAGGTTCCTTAGCAGCATGAGAGAAGCTTGCCCCACAGGAGCTTTTCTCTTTAGCATCCCATGTCAGCTCCCTGACATGGTTGGAGCCAACCAACAAGTGAGCGTACTTGCTAACACAGAGAGCAGAGGTAAGAAACAGCTACCCTTGGAGCTGGATAGTGGGAGGATCTTGCCTTCGGTGGCATGTTCTGTGTGGCTGAGATACACATTTCAAATAAAGTTATTAATAGTGAAAGGAATTTACAGTGTTTCCAGAGAGTGCTAACATCTAGTAGGCTACTGATAGAGTTAGTAAGCTAAGAGCTTTTGCACAAGGTGCTGCAGAAAGTTTGTTCTTACGCATGTTAAACAAGAAAGTATAAGGATGGGTTGACATTGTATGATTGCCTGTGCAAACAGACTACAAACTTCCTCATATCTTTGTGTGAGAATAGCTGCTGTTTATCTTGTACCCTTGTGCTCCATGCTTGATGTCTTTATTTTTTGTATTTTTATCTCCTTTTTTTCTGTCTTAGTCCATGATCACAGTCTTTTGTGGCCACAAATATGAGACCTAGTCATCTGCTCCTACATCTTTCCTCTATCCCAAAATCTACAGCATATCCTTCTCTTTTGTTCTTCTAAATTTTTTTCTATTTTCAAATCTCAATATGAAGCACATCTTAAGTGCATCTTTATATGACCGTAGTGGGTTGACCTCTGCTAGACACCAAGTGCCCACCCAGCCCCTCTATGGCTCTCCTTCCCAGCCATAAGAGGAGAGAGAATAAGATGGAAAACAACTTGTAGGTTGAGATAAGGGAATTTACTAAAGCAAAAAGCAAAAGCTTGCATGCACAAAAGAGAAGCAGAAAATAACAAGGTTTATTCTCTACTTCCCATCAGCCATGATGTCCAGCCACTTTTCTGAGAAGCAAAACTTCAGCATGCATAACGGTTTCTTAGCAGGCAGCCATTGGAAACAACGAATGCCCCCCTTCTTGCTCCTTTCCTTAGCTTTCATATCTAAGCTGACATCATATGGTATAGAATATCCCTTTAGTTAGTTTGGGTCAGCTGGCCTACTTGTGCCCCCTCTATGCCAAAAAATCCAGAAGTGCAATGCTCTGAAGCATGAATCTTCATCTAAGTTACTTGTTTATATTTTAGTTTTACTGGTACTAAAAAATTCATTTTTAAAATTAAGATGGCAAGAAATTTTAATTTACTGTTTCTTAAATGCGTATAATGGTATCATTACTCATAGCAACCCAATTGTGTTAGAAATCCCACCTAAAATTAAAACTGTATTTTTTTATTCCTTCAACATTCACTAGAGGATGAAGTTTGGCTTGATTTATAAGGCTGTTGGGTCAGATGTATCTAATTCCAAAACATACTTAACCTAGAGGTCCGGTGGTCTGGGACTGCAGGTAGTTGAAAAGTGTCATGAAAAAGGTATCCACACAGAGTAAGTTGAGTTTGACTTTGGTGGAAGAGAGACATTCAGCTAAGGGCATGGTCAATACAAAAGAAAGGCAAAAACGCAGAGCTGTACATTGTTCTAAGGGGATTCATGTTTCATCTGCTTACTTCTGCAGAAGTTTTTTGCAATGTGCTTAACATCCTCTGCTAGTTCACAACTTTATTTCATACGTTCCTGTGAAAAAAATCTAAAACTGTGATGAAATAGACATGATACCGAAAAGGTTAAAGTGAGTCAACATTGCAATATCATGATTCCTTTAGTATAGATAGTGAATGATCAGTTTGTTTGTTTGGATCATATTGTGCTGTTTTCTTAAGATGAGAACAATCCTATCTTAGCTGCAGATGTGGGTGGCTGCCTCTCTCTGCCTCAGTCAGTCACTTCTCACACAACCAAGCAGGAATATCTCAGCAGACTGCACTTCCCTGAAGCAGATGACAGACAGCTGTTTTCACAGAAGGATAAATGGAAACTTTTTCTGTAAGAAATTTTTGACAGGAAGTAAAGGTAATGTAGTCATATTTAAAATAAGCGTTTCTTCCAGCTGAAGTTGATCTTAGAGACATGACTCCTGTGCTAATATTCTGACTGAAATGATTCCCTGTTGTGGCTTATATGGCAAGGAAAATATTACTTAATAGATCTCCTGTGTTACTCTATCAACAGAGTGTCAGTGTCTTGAGATAGGAAGAACTTAATATTTGGCATTTTCATGTTTAACAAAGGACATGAAAATTGTGTACAAGCGCTTTTGAAAAGTCTTCATGAAAACATTGCTTTCAACCTAACTTTATGAATCTGTGGTTCAGCATCACAGGGACATAACAAAATCAATTTGGTGGCTGCGGGAAGCCTTACAGCCTTCATCTACTCTACTCTGCTCTTCACTATAAGCTCTAAAACTTGGTCCTTGAGGGACAATAAGGTAAATTTAATGTCTTTCTCTGTCAGTGGTTTCAATAAATCATGGTGATGACAGCATAATGCAAACAGACTACCTGTTGGCACCACCTGGACTATATATAATGCTTGTCTGCACTCAGACCCAGTAATAATGGAAGAGTAGGATAAGAAACTGGAATATGGTTGAAATGTAGATTAAACGTTCACATGGATAACAAGCTACAGAAGGAAGGTGCAAATACAAGCACACTGACAATATGCAGGAGAGTTGCTTCCATAGGCAAAGCCTGTTGAACTTTGGCTTTGCTTCATTCAGCAATATCCTATTGTAATGGCTAAACTTTATTATGAAAGGAAAGTGAGAAGGGAGACCTGGCTTTAATTTATTATAGAAATTTATGTAAACAAAGCTTTTGTTGATACCAAATTTGGGCAAAAATTCTGGGAAATTACTCCTTTTCCCCTTGATTTAAACAAGTACTTATAATTGTTTCTATTTTCTTATTTTTAATTTGTGTAGGAAGGTAATTTGCATTCAAAGTTCCTGTTCAAGATCATTTGAGAGGGAAGTTTCCCTCCTCTATAGAATTAAATATACAATGTACATTTTCTTACTGGACAAGTTGAGAGGCTGTAATAAGCAGATGTCCATATTTCATTTAGGAGTCAGTTACATATGCAAGAGAAAAAAAAAAGAACTATTTTTTATATGTTGCTACAACATGATTATTTTAATCCTACAAATAGAAATATCACGTAAGAGATGGTCTCCATTGGGGTTATATATCATTTCCCTATATTTATTGTAGAGTAGTCAAACAGAATATGTACAATTGCTATCACATATCATTATCCTCCAGGTATTCAGGTTTTGTTATAAAATATTTTCGAAGGCCTTCGTTGAAATGTTTTTCAGAAAAAAATAACAGCTGAGGAAATGGAATTTTTAATTCAGATAAGTTTAACCTTATTTTCTTTCAAATGTAACAATAGGAATTGAAAAATAAGGATTTTTACATCCTCCATTTTATCCACAACACATGCCATTTAGAAAAGTATGTATACTACCTTAAATTTGTACGGTTATGTTCTTTAAAAAGCTTTTTATTATATAATAGATTTTTCCTTTCAAGGCTTGTAATCTGTGTAATATAGAAAAGAAAAAAAAGTGAAAATAATTGTGCCAGCTGATGGTTAATTAAAACAATAAAGAGCTTTTTCCACCCCAAAGGTGGTAAATGTTGAAAATAAAATATTATATGTGTTTTTGAGAGCTGAGATATATGTAGAAATTGAAGTACTTAAGGGTTTACATAGAATATCATACTGCAAACTTCATGAAAGATAAAATTATGAGGAGAAAATTAATGATCTATAGGAGTAACACAAGATGCTATATGTCTAATTTCTCAAGAAAATAAAAAAAGATGAAAGAAATTTAAGCTTAAAAACACAACGAGGGAGCAGAAAAAAACAGTCTTTAATGCTGAAAAACATAACGGTTTCTTTCTTAGATCTGTAAAAGTTCACATCTTCCAGGCACAAACAATTGCCAAAGAAAAAAATTCAGAATAAACAATTCGGGTGTGGAGATTGCACAACAGAAAACTGGGATCTCAGGATTTCCTGGAAAATTTCAACATGCTTAAAAAAAAATATGTATAAACTCTTGTGGTATTCAGAAGCATCCTTTTGCTTTTTTTTAGGAATTCATTGATATCTGTGAGGGAAATATGGCACAAACTGAAACATCAAAATGTTAGAGTGGAAGAAACAACGGGCAGTTTATTACAAAATGCAGACCAGTCCTCGTAATGTTTGCTCTATAGAAGAAATGGATGCAGCAATTTATTTTTCCATAGTGATGCTTTTCATGCTGCACACAAATGATCTAAGTTAATGAATATTAACAGAGGATTTTCTTGCCAAAGTTTCTCTGTTCTATAAGCATGTTTGCTTGTATCCTGCCCCTTATAATGTCAGGTGTTTCAAATGATGGTTACAAGGGGAAGTTTGCGGTTTGTGCTGAACCTGAAGTATTTAAGCAAATGCTGTTTTCTCCTTTTTAGATTTTGAGATATTTGCGAATCTGGGTCTTGTACAGAGAACATCCGAAGTGGATACCGAACCCTGAAAGTACTACTAGGGAAGAAAGACACTCTGGCTCATAGAGGAACCTTAGGTGATCTATTTCTTTACAAAATAGATTACTGCTTTCTGCAGCAGGAAATGTTCTTGACACACGATTAGAAATAGCTCTGCTAAGACAGAAAACAGTGGTAATAAAACCTGATAGCTGGCACACACAAGCCAATAGTCAGCTCTTTGTCAGGGTCACCCTGCTTGTCTTGATGTTGGGGGCTTGGTGGTGATAGGGGAAAGAAAAACTGATGCTGAAGAACATTTTAATGATGGATTTTCAGCTGTCAGCATTTTGCAGTTTCCTAGCTAGCTGATAGGGCAAGCCAAGGAACAGCAGGGTGCTTAGCTCCTCCCTCTCTCTTTGGCAGTCACATATCGAGTTTAGAAATGTTCCTGGGGCCCACCTAGGGAAAAGAGGCATTTAAAGCTGCTTGTAAGAAAAGGGTGGAGAAGCCCTCAGTAGGCATGCCAGAATGGAAACCTGGGGGCACAGCTCAGGGGAACAGAGTCCTGCTTCTTCACAATGGCCACAGTAGAGATCATTCCATCTTCTCGCCATCCTTCCTGTGACTCTGCTATAAGAGTAGCATCTGTACCTTTACTTATGACTAAAGAAGAGAGGATCTCTCCCTGTAACCCCCAGAGACTGGTGGCAATGCAGAGGATGCCCTGCCATTTTCCCTTCCCACTACCCAATCCTGGGTGTCCCTTCTGTCCCTCCTTGGCCAGGTGTCTACAGGTGGAAGGGACACTCTCCTATATCTCTGCCCAGATGGCAGCAGAGCTGACTGCAGTCTGATGGGGCATTAGATTGAGAATTTCAGGTGTAAAGAGGAACAGGCATAACCTACTGATTTAAGAAAAGCAGTATAATTTCTAATGTCTTCACATCGTCAGTGTAGAAATTGAGCACTTCTTCCTACAAATTAGGAAAGTTCTTTCAAATTACCCTTAAACTGTGAATGATAACATATACAGATGGTATTAAGGACTGTGAGTTATATCATGCTTATATTTAGTCTTATACTTAAGTAAGCCAGAAGTCACATTTTAAAGTATATGCATTGATATTTTACTCATTTTTTTAATGTAGACACCTATGACAGTTTATTACACATTATACAGTAATCAGTGCCTAGCAGTCCTTTGACTGAGTATGCAAACAGATGTAAGTTGGCTTTTCAGTAGAAAAAATGAGTGATTATTTCTCACTGCAGGATGACAATGTATTAATGCTGAACTAAGTTTTTATCAGATGAAGAAAATATTAATTTTATAAGATTTACTGATGAATTTACATGTAGCAAACAGTGTTACCCTGTAAACCTACAATATGGTGCTGTCATTGCTAGCAAGTGGCCATAAGTGTTCTACTGTGTTTGCAAGGCCTCAGGTCTGAGGATTGTCATGCCTGCTCTGTTTGAACTTTTCTTGACCTGTCAGAAGCTTTGCTTTAATGTGGTTTAGCTGTAACAACATAATTCATAATTGCAGGTTGTCTACAGCTAATTTGTCTTCCTTTGTTCTGTATTTGTATCACACCATCATGATCTGATGACTCTAAACACAATGATGCCACATGTCGAACCACAGGTTGGTGAGACAGCAGCCTTGAAAAGTGGAGGCACCAAATGCAGCTGAAAGATGAGATGGGGAAGAAGCTGGTGCTAGAGATTACAAGGCTACAAACTGCTCAGCCATGGCCAGTCAAAGAAATGCAGACTCAGGTGTGCAAAAGAGAACACACAATAGTATCCAGCATAGAAAAAAGATACCAAATGCAATAAGTTTGGACATAACATGGAGCAGCAGACCAATGGGGAAAGAGTGAGGTATGAAAGCAAACATAGAAGAAGGATGCCAAGTGAGGTGAAACCATCAACACAAACATGGTGTTCCTCTGGGTGAAGGACTCCAGAGCTTGCCATAACACTTCCCATTGCCAGAGCAGAGAACAGGGGAACATAACCCCAGGAAAAGGGGTAGAAACTGAGATGTGCACATACCACAACAATTAGATGTGGAAGAAAAACTATTATACTTTGTCAGTTTTGATTATATGAGAAATAAATTCTTGTCTTTATATATGTAAGATGTGCTTCCTGTGAGCCCACAAATAAGGTGTGAATATAACAATAGGCATCGATTTTAGAGAATTTTCTTTCCTCATTTCTTTCTCCTTCATGTGTATTAAACTTGGTAATAAATAAAGTGTGTAGTACTATATTCCATTCTCCCTTACTTTTCAGCATGACTATCTAGTCTGTAATATTTAACCGTGATTGAAACACATTACATTTAACACCAGCTCCTCCAAAGCCCGGCAATAGCCACTAAATAATAAAAAGCATTATATATATATATATAAAAATAAATATATATATATGTAATAAAAAGAGTTATTTAACATTTACCCAGCATTAGCACTGACACCTCTAGGCACTATCAGTCCCATTTGTGAGGTGCTACACAAATAAGAGTGAACACTCTCCCAGATCTGAGTTTACAGTTCCTACAAGAAAAGGCACTTCCCGTGAAATAATCCTATTTCACCAAACAAGTTAAGCTTGTTTCTGGCTCCAAGAACTACTACACTACTGTTTCTGCAGTAGTGTAGCTTCTGGGCCTTAAAGACAGTGTTAGTCTGTCCTTCACCATGTTTCTTATTTCATTTGCAGCAATGACTGCCACCAGCTGATCCAGACATGGAGCTATGACGTGGGCCACATCTTTGTTACTTAGATACAAATATCTCTTTTTTTCCTTTTCTAAATATAGCTGCAGCTACAAATGACCAGCCATTAGCAGGATGAATATTCAGCAATTTCAATTAAATTGATTGTAGCAAAGAGATGAGCTATACTTTAGTTTTCAGTCAGCATGTCTGTGGTATCAGAGATGGAATGTGGATTGCATACCACTTCTAAAGATCATGCTATATTTCCAATCTCCAAAAACCTATGTGTTTGCCTTTAAAGAGGCAAGTAAACCTAACAAAGTCATCATATGCAGGATTAGAACATTGATTCTATAAAAGAGTAATTCTTTAAACTGTCTGCTGTGATCCCTAGAATTATAGGAGATTTGAAAGGGTCTATTGATTCTAGGGCAGAACAATAGATGTCCTGTACTTTACTCCTTAATTGATTTTAATGATCCTGATGGATACCAGCCAAGGAGTTGGAACAAGCTGTAAGGTCAAACCAAAGTATTCCTTTTGTACATTTCCGCAATCAAATCTTCTTATGTTATAAATTAATTTGAAAAGGAAAATGATCAATTATAGCACTTCATAATTAGAGACCCACATGCAGAAAAGCTAATGAGATGTATCTGAGATTTTCCATGCTCCGTGGAGGTTTGTAGTAGAAGAAACTGAATGATCTGTTTTGTGTCATATTGCACACAGAATTTCCCTCAGTACTGAAAGAAAATACATTCAGATCCATTACAAGGGAGATTTTTTCTGATCAGTGTAAAATTTTCTTCGATTAGTGTTTCATCTACGTCAGCTTTAGGAAAAAAAATGAAACTTTATACTTCAAGCCAATTTTAGCATTTAAGAGTATGGAACACTAAAGGTTAATATTTTACCTGATAATCAACTCATCTGTAATATCTCTCTAAGTCTACATACAATTAAACCAAGAAAAATGTGACAAAATTAAAATTATACTACCTCTGTTCCACTGTGGGATAAATATCTCACTTTTTATGGCAGGTTGCTTTTCTTTCCTTTGCCCTTTTACTTCTCTATGCCAAACTCTGCTCTTTTCCTGTTTTCCCTCCTCTGTTCTCAACCCTGGTGTGAACCTCAGGGGAGACTGTATTTGAAGGAGTCAATGCAGCCCTGGACACACGTTGGGGATGAATGGCCACCCTGCATCAGTAGGGCTGCTGGGTAATCTGTGGAGCACTATAGAGGTCTCAGCAATCTTCTACACGAGGGAGATCTCTGCTCATGCCTCAAGACACTCTTGGCTTGAGTACAATATCATATTAACAACCTGTGCTTCAGGTGAAGTTCAGAGACATTTCTGCTTTGCTTTTTTCCCTTCCTCCCCTCTCCCTTGTCCCTTCCCATTAATTGTGCCTCCCCATTCCCTCCTTATAATTATTTTATCAATAATTAAAATATTTATAGTGAAATGCAAACACTGAAGTTGACAGGAATCTTTATGCCAATAGCATGCATTTCTCTCCCTCACGAGTCACTTTGGTTCAGGCACGTTTTACCATATGCAGAGAGACTTTACAAGCAATCTGAGCACAGCACAGAGAGCACAGCAGTTATTTATTGGGGTATAATGCATGCAATAGAGGGCCAAGACCAACACAGTGCCAGGCTAAGCACTAATATGTTCCTTACGCTGAATGAAACACTTTTGCAGGCAGTTCTCAGTCAGGGGCAGATTGATGAGCCTTTGCTTCAGACTAGAGAAGGCTGAGCCTTGGTCTTGCTGAGTTAGTCACCATGAATTCCCCCAATCACTTTTTCCCTTTGTTGTTTATTTCTTCACTTCCTCATATCAGGGGCTGTGAATTCTGGAGATGCCAGCTGTTATAGCCTCAGCATCTGTGGCCATGAAACATCTTACCTGCCATTTGGTGGCTCCAGCCCAGGACCTTCTCAAACCTTACTTGTCTCTGCAGTCAGACTGAGCCCAGGTCCCACACTGGGGCTGCAGAAACACCAGGCTTTGAGTCAGAACGGCTGCACCCTTGGATTCAACACACGCACAATGACTTGTTCACTTTCTTGTTTGATGTAGTTCCAAAAATTTGGAAGCCGAATTCAGTTTCAGGTTTCATCCTTTCCTACAGGAAATTCAGATTGGTTTTGCATTTTGCACCTCCTAGAGGGAGGAAGCAGATCGGGAGGAGACACAGGTGGTCAGGGAAGTGTGTATATGTCTTATCAGTCCATACTGGATCTTTGTGGCAGGCAGGATCCCTTAAAGAGCCACATGTAGATCATCTTCTATTGTCATTGGGACTGTATTGCTGCCTTTTGGGGATGGGACGAACATAGCAGCATATCCTGTTACACAAGAACCTGCAAATTATTTCAGTGAGTTCCTATTGTTGGTGACTCCATCTATGACCTGTAAAATCTTGTGAGAAGAAATCTTGTCATAACCACTTTTATTTATGGGGCAAGACACAGAAAAAAAAATAAAATTAAGCACCAGATCCAAAGCTGACGTAAGTCCAGAGGTTTGCTGGTGCCACAGCTCAAAGCCCTAAATCTAATAAACTGTTTTAAAAGCAGTTTCTTAAAGTTAGATGAAATGAATTGGCAACATGACCTTGCTAAAAAGAACAAAACTGGCTTGTTTTCTAGAAGGAAGTGCTTATATTTCAGCAACAAATCTTGACCTTTTTCTGCAGTTCATTTTTTTGGTTTAACAATTTCAGAGCTATTCTCATTTTCGCTTGCAACTGCTCATAGAAAGGTTTGAGCCTGTAGTAAAGTTAGAAGACTTTGATATTCTAATAACCCACCAATCTTCTGCTTAAAACAAATCACCATAGTCTTGTGAGTTGACAATCACTTGGAAATAAGGTGCTGGGTTCAGCAGGTTAAAAAACTCATTTGTAGCAAACAAACGTGGACCAGAAAGAATGCAACATATTTTATTTGTGAACTGGGAAACACATGTAATGATTATGGACAAGTGTTTGCAGTAAAAAAAACCTCACGAGACACTGACATTTTTTTATATTAAATATGATAGATATAGGTATATTTTAGATTAGATAAACATTTTAAGATTCTAAAATATATATAAGAAAGGACTAAGTGAAAAGTCCAGGTGACCAAGCTATGGACTGACCTACACTCCACTGTGGCACAAAGGTCTCATGGCAGATAAAAACCTGATCTGGCCCAAGATGGTGGGAACTTTTGGGTATTTTACTTTCTCTAATCATGTGAAAGCAAGGCTTAATCTTTAAGTTGTTAAATTCATACATATTTATGCAGACTATGGCACAGGATACAAGTATCTCTTCCAGAGTGTGCTGTTCGTACAGTTTTTGCACAGGAAAAGTTAAGCAGAATCTGTCATTGCAGAACAACAATTTTCCATCTATTATCATGCTAGAAAATAGACAAAGAATGTTATCTGAAGTTCTTCAAACAACATTACACTGGAGACATTACTACAATACATAAAAATCAACAGAAATATTTAAAGTCACAGTAAAATTAAGATGTTCTTAACCACTGAGTGTCATAGTGGGAAATACCTGAGAACCACAAGGGCTGCATGCCCTACATGATTAAGTACTACCTAGTGTTCTCTGGAAGTACTGTAACTACAGCTGGGTATGATAATGATCATTAGCTCTTTGATCTTCATACCACTGGAGTCTTGTAGTAAGGTAAGAAACTTTCTTAACAGCACGGAGAGCACATCAGGTTGATCTGAGAATGATAAAAAATTTATATAGAGGCAAAACATTCAGATGTGGTGAGCTTTCAAAATTTCTTTTATGCAGGTTTTTTCCTAATTTTTATCTCGATTCTTGTAAATATTTTTATTTTACTTTATAATGGATACTTGAAATGCCATATCTTTAAAACATTTCAATGATTCTTATGGGGGTAAAGGAACAGTTTTAAGCAATCAAGCAAATAATTTTGACAGGTCAAGAAAGATGTTTTTCCCAACAGTGCTGTACCACAAATGTCAGAGTTGCAGAATAAATAAAAGACGAAGTTAAAAAACAGATAGAAAGTATGAAATGGCAACATGATTTGACAAATATATTCCTTGTTTCTAATCATATCTCAGACATAGGATCTACTGCTAAATTATTAAAAAAAAGAGTAATGGAGGTTGGAAGGGACCTATGAAGCTCATCTGACCCAAACTCCTGCCCAAAGTAGGGCCAAAGTAAAAATTAGTTGTAGGTAGTCATTTCCTTTTCCAGTTGATTTTACAATCTCTTCAAAGTGGGAGGTTCCAAAAAAATCTCTGGGTAAATGATTTGAGCAACACTCAGAAAATTTTTTGTTACATATAATTGAAATGCTCTTTGCTGAAATAGGGGCCTACTACCTCTCAGACTTTCAGGTTGCACTTTCAAAGGGTCTCTGCCCCTTCGCTATAACTACTCGTCTAGTAGTAGAAGAAAGACCCCTTTTCACATTTCCCAAACCACAATCTCTCAGCCTCTTCTCAAAAGTTGTTTGGTTCAAAATCTTCAGAGAGGATTGGAAAATGCCACAGGCAGCATATGCAGACTGCATAACAGTGAGGAAAACCAGACAAATTTCACACATTTTTTTCCCCCAACCTTTCAACACCTTTTTTGTGCTTCTTTGCTATCCACATGACTTCTTCAGCAGAATTCAATTAAAAAAAAAATATTTCAGGAAAGAGGATAAATGAAGGAAATAAACTCCAACAAAGAAGGGAGGGAGTCAAGACACAACAGCAGAGCTTCTATACAGATTTGCTGGAGGCTAACACCAATTCTAATCCAAACACTCTGACTGTCCCAGGGTAGAGTTCACGTATCATTAACTTTTGAATTGTTATTTAACACATTTCTTATCTTTAACCAAGTCTCTCCAGGCAGAAAGAAGCAAAGGCTATTTTCAGAAAAGTTTTCCAAGCACCAATTTAATTCTTACCACACTGTTTTTAAAAAATATTTCTCCAAAGGGTCAGAAGGAAGGCGAAGGGAAAAAATGAGCAGCCTAATTAGCAAGCTGAATGTAGCACTTGTGTGGCATCTGAAACGTATGTATGCTACTCACTGGTTGAGAGATTTGCTTCAAGGCCTTTTTTGCTGCTTAATGTGAAATGCATGAACTCTCCTGTGAAAAGATGATGGATCCAGAATCCCCTCCCACCCCGAAATCATGTTGTTACAGACCAGTAGTTTTCACTGTTTGAAGCAGAGGGTCCTCAAAGAGTGCTGTTTAAAGGATAGCTGCCTAGGACTATGAAAGGAATGGGAAAACCATGAAATGATTGAACTGGAAATGTGAAGCTTGAAAAGTGAAATCTGTCCCTAACAGCACTATTGTACAAACTCCTATGGAGGGCATGTAGGTACACATAGGAGTGTAATCAAGTATCAAGTTATGGGGTGGAAATTAAATTATGGGATGGGAATTAAATTATGGGTTGGAAGATGCAGAATTATTCAGAGATTCACTGTTCTGCTGCTTGACTAAATCTCATCAGGAATGTAAAAATGTCCTTTACAGTAGAAACAATCTCAGAACAGATCTACATGGTTCAAGGGGAGTTTTGAAGCCTGAAAACTGCACACTGCTTTATTTTGATAATGTAACAAGATAGCAGTATAGCTAAAATTTCATCCATTTGCCCCAAGTTCAGAGTGAAAGATTAGGTACCCCCTGACATGGGCATCACATGGGGACATCCCTCAGTGCAAGTCCCAAGTTTGAACTTCCATTCCCTGAACAGCACTGATAAGCCTTTTTTTCTGCCACTATACTTATCACTTAATACTAGAACAGGCTGAAAATTCACATCCTAAAAGGTCCAAGAAAAGTCTCAAGTCTACAGTTTAGGAGGCGTTTAATGGCCTCAATCTCTAAAGGCATATTTTGCTGCAGCTCAGTACATACATAACCACATACACATGTATATCCAGCGAAAACAGAAGACGAACATCAGTGACATCTGAAGTCTAAAACGGGACAAAATCTACCTGTTGAGAATAGCATTGGATTTAAAGTAAAAATGGTCATCTTTAAAGAAACTGTATGAAATAATCTGAAATTAATCAGACAGAGGAGTGATAGACAAAAGGACTGGAGCCACTGCAGTTCCCTAGGTACACACCCTGGGGAAGTCATATGGCATTTAGCAACATTAATTGGCTTATGCTGTAAATTATTCCCAGTGTTAAAGCCTTTAGGCTTTACTACTACTCATTAACTGGGTTTATTTTTGTTATTCAGGTGAGGCCCACGGTGTGGTTATCATCTTAACTGCAATATATGGGAGACTTTCAATGCCAGACATGAGTACAACTGCAGCTTCTACTCTGTTTCATGGCCAGCAAAATGTTAAGGACATACCACAGATCAGTTCATGGCAGAGCAATAGAAATGAAGATCTAAGCAATACTATCAGGCTGTAGTTGCCTCTTCTTCAGTTCCATCTGGTGTGAAACACCCAGTAGTAGTAGAGAATGTTTCAACGTTTGTCTCTTTCCTTATCAGTATACTGCAAGTAGTGTTTCCTCATTTTCTTTCCTGTGTTGTAGCCCTACCTTGAAGCTCAGGTTCAGCTGATGCAGGCATTCTGTTTCTAGTGACTACCTGTGCTTTACCTGCCTAAAAAAAGTATGGAGAAGAAAGCTATGAAACGATGTAGGTACACAGGAATTTTATTCCAAAGGTTGGCATTTTCAATCGATTCCAATACCAAAATTGTAGAGGGGAAAAAAAAAGAAAAGGTGTTTTTTCCTTTTAAAAAAGCAGCAGTCATTTTTTATCCCCAGTTGCTGTTCATTTGAATCAACTCAACATTAATCTTTCTTATGCTCAATAGTTTTGTAATATTTAATGAATCTGAATGCAGAACATGCAATACATATGTTCATATGCAAAACCAGACAAAGTTATAGTTTCCAGCTGCATTTTGAATCTTTCCTAAGGCCAAGCCATTATTTATTCTTCCTTATCAAATGTTAATGTCTGCTGCAACCTAAAGTCCACCTTCTTCTTGGAGCAAAGCTGTGTATCTAATGAGTGCTAGACTCATAACTGTTTCTTTTTTGTGCTACCTTCATGTTCATGCAGACATTGCTTTTGTTCCGAGCATCATTCAAATCTTCAAGGAGAGTTCCTGGGAGCTGCAACCTTCTCCCTTGTTTGTTCCTCTGAACACCATTTTCCTGGTGCTGCCTAGATGCTTTGTTTCAGCTGTAGCAGTGCATACAGCTCCCAAACTAATGACTGAAACAAAAATTCCAACAATTATAAAATCATACTTTGGAGTAATCTAATATTATTAATACATAATATGTGCAGTCCACTAGGACTTAACGAAAGGGTAGAAAAAAGTAAGGAAGATTTCTCATGCATATATAAGAGAAAAATGTTGCAAAATATAACATAGCTTGCATATCAGATGAGGGTACCTAAATTAAATTAATGAAGTATCAAAGTAAGGTGATAGAAATAGCTCACTAAGAGGAAAAATGGTACTTAAAATAGAACATGTGCAGGTTACCTAATCTTTCTAGGCTATTAGGAAGGTTAGCTAACCTGTCACTTACTGTACCACTAAGCAGCATTTTTAGAAGTTGTGAAGAAAATTGATAATAATCTGTGGGATTTTAGAAAAGCAACTGCAGCATCAAAATTCAAAACCAGAAGTTGATTACTCAATGCAATTTTTGTGTCACAAAAGTGAAGGAGCAAATGTTCATGATATATTGCACATCCAAGCTTGCTTTGTATTAAAAAGCTCATAAACAGCAAATTGTTAATATTTTTCAAAAAATATTTTACAGTAAAGCACATTTTATTGTTATATGAAATATGAAGTAGTTAAACATAGACAATTTGCAGCTATAAAGTACTTGCAATAGTCAACTTTTATGACAATAAAATGTGTTTGTTCTCATTATCAATTCATATTGCCTTAAACAAGAAAGGATATATCTTTTTAAAGAGTACGTACTGAATGTATAATAAATGACCTATTGAGATGTGGAGAAATATTAAACTGGTAAATACTTCTTGCAATTTTAGCACATCCAAATATTGTTCCAAGAAAGGGGGTAATAAATCTTCAATAACATTTATAAATTAAGTTAAATTGAGAGTTTGTATCGTGTTTGCTTGGCAAGATTTTTGTAGTGGAGGGGACTACAGAGGTAGCTTCTCTGAGAAGCTGTGAGAAGCTTCCCCTGTGTCTTATGGAGCCAAGGTCAGCTGGCTCAAACTGGACATCCTGCTGATCAGGGTCAAGACCATCAGCAATGGTGGTAGTACCTCTAGGATAACAGATTTAAGAAGGGGAAAAAATTGCTGCACAATAGCAGCTGGAAAAGAGAAGAGTGAGAATATGTGAGAAAAACAGTCCTGCAGAAACCAAAGTCAGGGAAGAAGGAGGGTAAGAAAGTGCTTTAGCTACTGAAGTAGAGATTCCCCTGCAGCTCACAGCGCAGACCACATCCATGGCGATCCACAGTGGAATAGATATCCACCTGCAACCCATGGAGTACCCCAGGCCAGAGCAAGTGGATGCCTGAAGGAGGCTGTGACCCTGTGGAAAGCCCATGCTGGATTAGGCTCCTGGCAGGACCTCTGGATCCTTGGAGAGAGGAGCCCATGCTGGAGCAGGTTTGTTGACAGGGCTTGTGACCCTGCAGGGTACCCATGCTGGAGCAGCCTGCTCCTGAAGGACTGCACCTCGTGGAAGGGACTTACATTGGCGCAGTTTGTGAAGAATTGCAACCCACAGGAAAGACCCACCTTGGAGAGGTTGGTAGAGGACTGTCTCCTGTCAGAGGGACACCATGCTGGAGCAGGGGAAGAGTGTGAGCAGTCCTCTCCCTGAGGAGGAAGCGGCAGCAGAGACAAGTGAGATGAACTGACTGCAGCCTCAGTTCTCCATCCCCCTGTATTTCTGGGGGGATGAAGTAGAGATTCAGGAGTAAAGTTAAGGCCTGGAGAAAGGCTGGGGTGAGAGGAAGGTGTTTTTAAGGTTTGGTTTCATTTCTCATTATCCTACTCAGATTTGATTGGTAATAAATTAAACTAGTTTCATTAAGTTTTTCCCATGACAGCAATTGATGAGTGATCTCTCCCGGTCCTTATCTCAAGCCAGGAACCTTTTGATATATTTTTCTCTCCCCTATCCACTTGAGGAGGGGAGTGACAGATAGACTTTGGTGGGCACCTGGCATCCAACCAAGGTCAACACACCACAGACTTAGCAATATAAAAAGACAAGCATGGAACAAAACCCATTTGGGTAGTTTTGAAATGCAGCCAAATATTTCTTGAAGAATATTATTGTACTATGATGCAAAACTTCACAAAATTTTCATTGAAAGTTAAAGCGAAAATTTAAGAAAATATATGAAAGGAGTTCTATGACAATACAAGTGAGAATGAAGTGCAGATTGCCATTCAGGACACATTTTTGTTGCAAACTATGTAATTTGAGTTTCATATGGGGAATCACTGTATGAGATCAGTTTGGTAAACATGTAGATTACTGTTTTCTGTTCTGAAAACAGCAGATAAAAACCCCCTTAAGCAGCCAGTCTTGGTCTTTGAGAGATAGATCAGAGAATAAAATATCTGGAGAGATTTTTTGAAGTTAAAAACTGAGAGCTGCATTTTTTGTAACTTCCCTGTGAATTAAATGTGTGACAATAACAGAAGAGAGAGATGTTCAACTTGGAGGAATCAGTAGTGTACATTTTGACAAATGTAAGGTGGCAAAGTGCACCTTCAGACCTGAGGAAAGTCTCCTGACAGTTGGGCATTAGTTTATCACACAGCCTTCTTAAAAAGGCTTAGTAACATAGCAGATTAAAATATTGAACACTTTACACTAAAACATAAACTGTTGTGACTAATCTCAGCCAAATCTAGATGGAAGCAGTGTGAAACACAGGCAATTTTTGTCTCATCTTGTTTTTGATAGTATTAAACTTGGAGCATTGAGCTAGACCTACTGTTTTGTCAGTTCAATTTTTATATGAGTATTTTCTAAGCAGTGTTTAGTTGTGTTTTCTGATAGCTCTTTAGCATTTGGTTGTATTCAGCTTGTGCTGCTCTGCTTCCAATGAAAACTCCAATAAAAATCCTGTATTCTATTTCTTTGTTTGTCTTTTTGGATGAGACTTTGTAATGCGCTTTTTAGGGCTGTTTCATAAAAATAATTGTCCAGACCTTTTTCTGTCATTTAGAGGGAATGTCAGTGAAATGTTTTCAAGATTTTTTACTGCCTTCCTGTTTCTGAGCAAAGTTTTACAATTTCCAGTACAAACAGATTTAACATCTTTGCTGAATTGGATCACTGATATTTCTCTGATAGGCAACAGTATGTATTTGACAAAATAAATGTAAAACTTAGCAAATAAAATTAAAAGAAGAAATACACTACTGAATTGTCAAATCCTATGGACAATATGTCTGTAACGACACCTCATCAAACTCTTGGAGCAACTTTTTAAAAAAGATTTGGATGCATAACTGGCAGTATCGTATTTCTTAGAATAACTTACCCTACAGCTCACATACCAAATAGATGCAATCATTACATCTCTGCAGTAAGACACACTGTACAAGCCAAGCCAAAAGCAGGATACAGTCAGTACACATAAAGGATTCTGATGCTTTATTGCAAACTTAAAAGGCACTGCAAAACCTGTGAGATGAAGCTGGATATCCACTCAGCACCAGAATGATCATCCCCAAAAAACTGCGTTTGTAGCACTAGACAGGAGGTACTGACCTGTAGGCAAGAAGGATAAAACAAATGTTGACTTTCTTAAAATATCAATAGTAGATTCTCTCTAATTTCAAGAAAGACTGAATTTTTCCTCTAGCTTATTCCCTGCTCTAGCAAGAACATCTTGTTCAAAATTTAAGTAATGACATTTCTGAGTCCTTAGTTCTAATCATAAACAAATAAAATTACGATTTCCCACCTTTGTAAATTTGCTTTTGATTTACAAATGGCAAGTTCCAAATGTTTAATTTAATCTGAAAAGTTCTGGTATGGTCAAAAAATATATTGATTGCAACTCTGACACTTCCAGTACTGTTATCTTTATTAAAAAGAACCTACTATTACATGCATATTTTTTAAAATGTAAACTTCTATATTCTATACAGAATTTAGACTATAGGAATAAAATAGCATATATATATATCATCCTAAGAGCTCAATATTTATAGAATATAATATGTTTGCATATAATGATTTCTCTGAAGGTGAGATTTATATGTAGTGTCTAGAAACCTCAAGGAAACTTATTATAAAGTTTCAAAGTGTGATTTAAATCATATTTTAACTGGGTTTTTTTACTTGAATGATGACTGACAGAAATGCAAATCCTTGTTCTTATCACCTTTCTAGAGAAAACAAACACTTTCATAATAGAAATAATGCATGCAGCTTCCATTTTGCATAAATGGTTTTGTCTCTTGATTTTTATATTTTGAAAATAAAAGAGGGTTAAAAAATTAATCCTGTCTGTGAGCTCATTTCAAAATGATAAATGAGTTCCAACACACAGAAAAGCTGGTTATAACATGTTTTGTGATCAAGATGGATTAAAGCTATGGTATCTGCAACTGTGATTTTATTGGTTTCCAAAAGCAGGTTCTGAGCTTTCTGTATCAGACTGCAATCCTCACAGCTAAATCAGTTTACCCATTTCATGTAGTTTGACAGCAGTTCTGAAGCAGAAGATAAATGCAAGATTTTATACTTTAGAATCAAAGCATCACAAAATGATTTGAGTTAGAAGAAACCTTAAAGATCATCTGGTTCCAACCCCCCACCATATTCAGAAACACCTTTCATTAGACCAGGTTGCTCAGAGCCCCATCCAGCCTGGAACCGAACACCTCCAGGGGTGGGAAATCCACAGCTTCTCTGGACAACCTCTTCCAGTGCCTCACCACGCTCACAATAAAGAATTTCTTCCTAATATCTAATCTCTTTCAGTTTGAAGACCTTCCCCCTTGTTCTGTTACTGCATGCCATTGTAAAAAGTCCCTCTCCATCTTTCTTGTAGGCTTCCTTCAGATACTGGAAGGCCATAATTAGGTGATCCCAAAGCCTTCTCTTCTCCAGGCTTAACAATCCAAATTTTCTTAGCCTTTCCTCAGAGAAGAAGTACTCTAGCCTCTCCTATGGTGGGGAGTCTCCAGCATCCTTATGTGGGAATTCAGGGATATAAAGGTATAACTTTAGTTATACCTTCTAAGTGAAAGACTACAAAACATGAACTATGGTGCTACCACTCAGGCCCAGCATAAGTGGTAGTGTTTTCACAGTTCCAGAGTGCTCTGTATTGTGAAAGATACATTATCATTGTGCAGGTTTTGGCTGGGGAAGAATTAATTTTCTTCCCAGTGGCTAATATGGAACTATGTTTTGGATTTGTGCTGGGTTGATAATATAGTGATGTTTTTGTTATTGCTGAGCAGGGCTTAGACAGAGCCATGGCCTTTTCTGCTTCTTATACTGCCATACTGGTCAGGAAGCTGGGGGTGTTTGAGAAGCCAGGAAGAGACATAGCCAGGACAGGTAACTCCAACTGATCAAAGGGATATTCCAGCCCGTATGACATCATGCTCAGTATACAAAGTGGGAGGAAAAAAGAGGAAGGGGGGGAAGTTTGGAGTGATGGTGTTTGTCTTCCTGAGTAACCATTTTATGTGAGGGGCCCTGCTCTCCTGGACATGTCTGAACATCTGCCTGCCCATAGGAAGGAATAAGTTAATTCCTTGTTTTGCTTTGTTTGTGTGCGTGGTTTTTGCTTTCCCTATTAAACTGTCTATCTCAACCCATGAGTTTTCCAGCTTTTACCCTTCCAATTCCCTCCCCAATTCTGCTGGTAGGGGAGTGAGTGAGTGGCTGCATGGGGCTTGGTTGCTGTCTGGCAAAAATGATGACAACCATGAAAGTCCACCTAGTGGTTTTTCCCTTTTTCAGATGTCTCAAGTGCACTTCCTAAATCTTAAAATCTAACTGTCTATAATTTTACATACCTTTGAGACTGTCAAGACTAATGTTATTTTATAATATAATATTATAGAGTCATCAGTAGGTCCTAGGGTGATTATTATGACAAAACGGTGTAATAGTTTCATAATTAAAAGCAAAACCTTAATAAAGATAATGGCATTCATCTCTAGTGTAATATTTCCTCAGTTCCACCATGTTTATCAATGCCACATACACCGTTAAAGAGTCTGATATGCAAAAACACTATGTATGAATTTTGATAGTCATCTAAACGTTTCACTTAGGGCTTAATTTTAGGCATGGGTAACTCTATGAATCACCTATGGATTCAGCACTTACAGGATTGCTCTTCAAATGACTTTATCTCATGTTACTATGAAAAAGGTTTATGTATATTTATGTACCTAGCCCCCTCAAGACTGTTAAAGTAAGGGTTACTGAAAAGAGCCCACATATCTGATTCTTTGCTAAGAAAACATCACTCAGTGGAAGATATTACATGGGCAAGAGCATCCCAGGATAGATTTTCATTCTGTACTTTCAGTGTCCCCTGACAGCAAAGACAAATCAAAGCAGGCAAACAAGGATCCAGCCCTTGCTTCCTTGAGTCTGTGTAGCCATGACTGAACACAGTGAGTGCTCAGGCTTGCCAATGCACTGGAGATGTTATGGATCTGCAGCTGGCAGTTTTGAGAGTCAACAGGAAGAACTCGCCCAAGACAAGCTAAAGTCTTTTCATGTGAAACTCCCTGGGCCAGCAAGCCTGTGGCACAAGCAGCCTCAGCAGCTGCCTGCATTCTATCAGCTCATCCGTGTTTGCCCTGTGACCCTCTTTGTCAGCCCTGAGACATGTTGCCACTCCATATGTCATCTGAGAGAAACATCCCATGGCCAGAGGTCCCCAGTATGGCTTGCAAATAACCTCAGAAGGCCATATCTCACTGTTTTCCTCAGCTAGTGGAATAGAAGCACTTCTATTTTGTAAATATTGAGGTTTTAGGGTCCTTTATGTGACTCTTTCCTCTTTTTCCAGTGTTTACATTATCCGCATCTGAAGATTTTTCCTCCCTGTTGCAATCTCTGGACAGTGAGAAGAAAGTTATCTGTGAAGCGTCATTGATTAAGCAGAACTTTAAAAGAGTAGCTCAAGCCCACTGAGACTATCTCATTAGTCACTCTTAATTATCCTTAATTGCTCATCGTTGCCCATGGAAGAAATCACAGAGGGAGACAAGGCTGTGGCAATTTTTTTGACTGTCAGAGAGCACTGTGACAATGCCAGGGTAGGACAGCGACTTCTAGGAAGATATAAGGGTTACAGTGGGCAGCAGAAAAACTATCCAGGCAAAACAAGAACCTGTGACAAGTCTTTTATTTTCATTTCATATGCTTGTGAAGGTATTTGCCTTTTCTACAAATCCAGACAGTAATTTAGAGCAAGAAGATGCTTTCACCTTCTGAATACATCAAGTGTTAAAAATGTCAATTTACATAAATACACACATATTTCTGAGATTTCAATGTAATAAACACTTAAAATGCAGACAGCTTTATGTGATATTCAAATGAGACCTCTTTAATATGCTTTGAATACTCTGAACATTTGTCAAAAGGTAAAGCAATGATGGCTAAATATTACTTATGATCACTACTGATGCATGATAGTCTTTCCTTTTATGTAAGTGTGCCCTACAGTCATTATTCTGACAAAATTATTCTTTGGAAACAATGAATCTCTTACACAGAGAAGGGGAAAGTGCACTTCCTATAAGGGTAGTTGCTTTACATAACTTGTTGCTAATTAAATATTTACTTTGTTCTCTGAAAGCCCACTTCATTGTAACTTTGAAAAACCAGTTATTCTGGTTGAAGTATTTTGTTTCCTGGTAAATAAAATTAAATTGTGCCAATAAAGTTGACACTGCAATTTGCTAGTGAGAATTACATAGTAAACTATAACAGAACAGAAAAATATTGCTCTGGAAGAGGACGATTTTTATCAGAGACTAATTGTAGAGGGAGAAACAGTAAATTAGCTGACAAAATATGTGGATAATCATAACATATAACCAGGGACCTGTCCCAGGCTTTTTTAGCCTACTGAATTTATTTATTTATCCATTTATATTTATTATGTGTGAGTTTGAGATGCTGCAGAGTGGAAGTGCTCCTAAAAGTCTGACAGAGTTACCTGAGAGAGAAATGAAACTCAAAGTAAGATATCGGCACCTTCTTTTCTGGTTTTTAGGAGGGTTACAGTGTAACTGTATTAAAAATTAACGTGTCCAGGACATGAGTTGTGGACAAGACAGCCCATATCTCTCCCACAAAATGCTCTTTTCCTCCAGAACAGGGCAATCCCCTTCAGCCTCTGTCCTTTTAACCAGCCTGACAGTTAGATTGCTCCAGGGACTCACAAGAGGCACTTCTTGTTAACTTGGGTCCACACCAGGATATGGACAGTTTGGCAACAGAGACTATTGATTTTCACTGCCCAAGCAATGTTTGCTGGCAATGCTAGTGTAAGTGTATCCAGAATTACTTGATTCCTAAAACACTCATTTTCAAAGCACTTAAAACTGATAGAGAAAATAGAGACAGATCACTAAATGCTTCAATATTTTAAGGTATCTCAAGTTTTATAACCTGAGATTTGTCGAAGTCACCTTTTGCTCCTTCCTCACAAATCTGAGATTTTCTTTGCCCTTTAGTAACCAGAATCCCCTGCATCAAATGCATTTTCCAGCAGAATATAAACGTTCTCCTTTTATTTTAATTTTCCCATTTCTAGTGGCCCCTCAAGAGTCTAGTAGAAAAGAGCCAGTGCAGGCCAAGTATGGAAAAGAGTATGGAGACAGTATTCATGCAAACAAAAGACTTTCATACATCAGGTATCCAAAACTGGGCCTGTTTTAAGGTTTTGTTCCCATCCTTTTTCCATGGGTATCTTTAGATATCTTCAAAACTGGAAAACATTTTGGGTCAAATACAATTAAGACCTGTTCATATGGTTATAGTTCCATATATAGGAGGTATATTCCCTCCTTTCCTCCCTACTCAAGAGACAAGAAATAAAAGTCATGGTATTTATCCATTTAGGCCTGAAACTGTTTCTCATCTATTGCCAGACTGTTTTTTCTTTTTCTGTGTGTTTTTTTGACAAAATCAAATCATTAATGGGATCTGGGAATTCTTATTTGTGTTGGATTTCATGAGGAAGTTTTGCTGGTCAAGTGGTAGTTATTGCTAGGTAAATGATAACAAAATAATTGCCACTAGCAACCCACAGTGCATAAATGAGTGTAAATGTCTGTAAAAGTAAGAACCTGCTTAACAACTTCAGCTTTTTCTTACAGTACCTTTTTGTTGCTGTTCATACAAGAAAAAAACTATTTTGGACAGTCTTCTGTCTAAGCACACAGGAACAAAGTGAAGCCGAGGTTTTTGCAATAGCTTGGAAGAAATGTTAAGGAGAACAAAAGTACGAGGGAAAACTTCAGGTGGCAGTTTAAGTGAGCTGAAAGATTGCCTTTTTTTTTTTTTAATAAGCATGTTGTATCAATTTTTGTTTAGATCAGCTTGACATACGAAGTCACAAACACTTATGCTAATAGACTAATTCAGGACCAGATGACTTTTCTAGCCTTCATGCTGACTTGTGGGGCTGAGCACACCATGATCTAATTGAAAAGCAATACTTGACTTAGTAGTATATGAGTGTAATCAACAGTTCTTGTAAAAATACTTTTACTTTTTTCATCAGCAGGATTTTTTCAAGGATTTACAGCAGGGTAAACCACTAGAATTATCTGAAATTTATCTTTGCTGAGCAGCATACAGTTTCTCCTAAGATTCAGGAAGCCTGGTTTGCTCCAGGGGATCTCAGAGTAAAGTTGGGAGCATGTTCTAAGGGGAGGAGATCCTAACTGTTGAAGTGAGCACAGTTTGCACCCTGTTTCATTAACCAAAGTTAATCCTTCATGTATTTTATGTCAAGCCCACTGGTTCTGGCAAAAACTCAGTACTTTGTTGCTGTATGTTTGGGTTTCTTTACTCACAGATACTTGGATTGTCTATATATGGGAAATAGTCTTCAATACTCATAAAATTCATCTTAAGAGGAAGTAGCTGTTTATACTGCAGAACTGTGATATAGTTTATACACCTTTTTTGTACTCATCATAAGAAATTGTATAGCAGTCACAAAGCATCACAGCTTCATTCCTCTTACTGTATTTTATTTCAGGGTTGAGTTCATTTGTTATCTTCTATAGTTAAAAGAAAACTACTGCTCAGCAAAGCTCCTTCTAGAACGAAGAAAAATCCCACAAACACAAAACAGAAGCTACATACATTTTTAAAGTGATATACAATAATGGCTATTGTCTCATAGTGCTGGCAAACAGCCTTAGAACACAAGCTGACTGTTGACTGTCATGGTTGTATTAGTCTGCTAGTTTTTGGACAAATTCATACAAGATTCACCAGCCATCCAGGTAAATTGTTATAATCTGTCTTTATATTTATGGGGTGTCTTAAAGGATGTAAAAGAAATGAGTCATCTAGTTCTCCTTCCATTCATTTAGGGGAAAATGACCTATGGGCATGTGTGCAAAATCCTAGCTTCCAATAATACAAGGACTTTAAAAATGATGAAATAATAAACTAAGAAAATTATCTATAATGACAGCACATTACTTTCAAGCTGACTGAATTTTTCAGAGAATAAAGGTAGCCTATATTGCTTCATTTATTCATGAGTTTCGAGAAACCCAGAGGTTGGAAAGCAAATCAACTGAGTTTCTCTGATGAACTGCATTAGTTAGAGTAAGGGGACAGTGGCAGATGTGGGATTTTGAGAGCTCCCAGGAAACTTAAAATTCTAGTAACTTGTGAAGAAGAGATTGCTACATCTGAGCTGGCCTTTCACTGAAGCTAGTCACGTAGGTAGTACACTACCCAGTAGTCAGAGTTATAACAAGAGAGACTATCATTTCAACAGCAAAGCTACCTAGCTTAATAACCAGTCTGAAATCCCCTAAGGCAGCAGGATAGTGATTTTTTTCAAATAGCTTTCATGCAGATTTGGAAAGTTTTGAGAGAGAATTGTCGCTCCTTCAATCATTTTTAGCTGCTGAAGCTGAGGAGAGGCTGTTTAAGCAGTTACTTAATAAGGTAGAAATAAGATTTACTTTCAAAAGTCTATATATCAGCTTCCTGTGATTTGCAATGGCTTTGTGTTTTAAGGGAAAGAGCAGACCCTACTTACTAAGTTACACTATACAAGTAGATCATGGGGTACTCTGAGAACAATGTCTTCCTGAGTGAGGACTTGCACCCTTTCTAGCATTCTGCAAAACAGCATATTTAACTGTGACAGTGACCTGAGGTGAAGGAGGTGGAGTTTGGGACGAGTGGGCGCTGGCTCCCTAGATGCTATGGAAAAATGTTTTGTACCCTTAGAACATGCTCAGAGAACCTCAAAGAAGAAGAAATAGATAATGTCCGTTTAAATAACGCAATCTAGATCTGAAAATAAAATAAAAATCAAACCTCAGAATTCAATGTCTGAAGATCCTGGAAGAAAACCAAGTGCCCTGGTTATGGTGCTGGTGTGGCAGGGTACAACAGTATTGATAAAGCATAGTACTGACCCAGCAATTCTTCTGGGGTAAACAAACAAACAAAAAACATTCCCCCCATCTCCCCCCCAAAAAAATCCAATCAAAAAAATCCACGGTCTGCATTTCCCCAGGATCACTGAAGTCAGTTTGCTCCCTTAAATTACTCCTTCCTTTTAGGAGCATTTGATGAATTAAGCTAAGCTTGTGTGCTCCTGCAGCTCCTGTCAGAACCATGCTGTGCCCTGTGCAAACAGAGTAAGAGACAGACTCAGCCTTCAGGAGTTTGCCTGCTCTTTGAAGGTGAAGTGTGATGATTTGGGTTAGCAAACAAAAGGAACAGAGGAAATAGTGAAGGATGATGGCAGCACTGAGAACTGCTCATGTGTCAGGAAGATAAAACTGGTAATAGCTACTGAAACTTTCTCTTTCATAGGTCTGTAAAATCAGAAGGAACCATGATGGACACCTGGTTTTGCTTCTTTCTTCCCAAATGCCATTTGTCTCTGCTCCTACACTGAAAGGAATTACTGTTTCTTGCTATATTAATCACTGTTGCAGTTGTTAACCCCAAGACTTGGATTAATTACTTTACTCAGCCTTTCCTTGGAGGCTTTCTGTGCAAATCTCTTTTTAGACTAAGTATTTGAATTTAAGCACTTGAATCCCATACAGAGAAGGTTTAAAACCTCATCCCAGGTGACATCTAACACTGAAAGTATTTATTTCCCTGAGCTCTTATAGCACCACTTGTGCCCAGCCGTCACCAGAAGCTCACCTGTGTTGAACACCTGTATTGGCATGAAGCTCTGCACAATCCAAAATTATTTTCCCTGTGCAAAGTGCCTCCCACAAAAATATTTTTCAAGCAGTGTCCATTGGAAAGTGAAGCCTATGACTCAGTTTTTAATAAAGTAAGATTCATTTGTAAGATTATGCAAGAAACAACGTAAGAGATTAAAACCCTTCTCAAGGAAGTCCTGTACAAATGCTTCAGACTTCCCTAGCTGGACACATGCTGAGATGGAGAATAGGGAACTTTCATTCCTTTTTGTTCAAAAGTTTCAAATTGCCTGCAGTATTTAAGGAGTCATTGAGTCAGAAGGAGAAAACTAGGGAGGGAGCAACACTGCAGCCTAATGATCATGCCCCACAGGGAGTGTATAGGAGGCTCTCAAATTTTTTTTACCTTAAACTACCAGAAGATAGAGATACATAGAAACCATTCAAAGAGGGGTGAAAATCCCATTCTTCCCCACTTCACGGAGCTGCTAAGGATCTGTGCAATCTCTCTCACTTCTCCAGGTAATAAATCTGAAAGTGTGCCCTTCAAAGGTGAAAACAGCAATGCTGAGGTTGGAAAAATGGCCAATTCTTTAAATGGCCAACAGTCTGGCACTAAGTTAGTAACTCCTGAGAAGTGTCTAGGCCTGAATATAATTTTCTAGATTTGTCTTCCATATCCTGTTGGAGACCTTCAGTTAATTATTGAATTCAGTTAAAGAAGTGGAATGGATACATACTCTTCTACATTTAAAAGAAAGATGTAACTCCTTGCTTGTTACTATTTGTAGCACTGAGAAAAGGGTCTTACTGAAATGCTTCTTAAATATATATTTTACATAAATGTGAGGTATTTAGACACCATGTCAGTAAGCCTACATGAATCTTTCCCATAAAATTATGTTATTGAGCCCTGATGAAGAACAGCATCTCTTCGAAGTATATCTGTCAACGTGAGAGTTAAGTGGAGATGAACTGATTTTCCTAGCTAAGATTAGATTAGACTGTATTTACTAAGTAGATATTGTACAACAATTATAGGATAAAACTTCCTTTAAAATAGTACAGAGTGTGGATATATGTGCTTTATTGTCTTTGTGAACAAACCAGAAGACCACGAGAGAATTGCTACCCCTTTGTGTTGTTTTCCCCAGCTCAGATGTGAGTGAGTGGGTGCAGAGCTTGTACAACATAGGGGGAAAACAGCAGCATATTGTCTGTGAGAGAGCTGAGGTCGTGGAATTAATTCTCATCCTTGGTCTGGACCAGCCTAAATCTGTTGATAACAGCATGCAAGTTTTCCTTAAGCATTTAAAAATACAACTGGAGAAAAATTTTGGGCAGTAGCAACTGTAGGAAAGATGATCTTAGCAGTAATTTTATGGCTGTTACTTTTGCATAAATACTAGAGGAGTATTCATGGAATTTAAGGCATCAAAAAGAAGTCATCAAAATAGTCTTCTGGGCCTTTTGTTCTGTGTGCACTACTGGATTTTTCTGAGTAATTCTTGCTTCAAACCTGCAACTACTTAGAAAATACAACCTAACTGTCATCCATGGTAAGTGCACTGGTTTGCTGTTTTCAGAGTCTTGATGCTTGATGCTTACTCCAGGAAAATGAAGCTCCAAATACTTTCTAGTTTTGCTCTATACTACCATATTTAATGTCATAATGATGTTCTGATGTAGCCATTGGTGACATCTCATGTAAGAGTGAACGTAACCCCTTTATCCTTTTAAAGGCACCTGTTTTCAGACTGAGGGGGGGCAGGGAAGCAGGGGCTGGTTTTCCCTCACCTGCATTGCAGATGAGCAGGCAGCCTTTACAAAATGCAGGCTCACACCACAAAGGCAGGTTTCTCTAGTAAGATGCAAACCAGCATCTCAAAGGCAGCATCTGTAGGCTACCCTCACAGGTACAGTAATGTTTGCTCCAGCAATATGATCCCTTGCTGTGCAGAAGCCTGCTTTAGCCTCTTTCAAATGGTTTTAAGCTGTTGCCACATGTCAAGCACATAACAGCTAATGCACTGTTATAAGCACCACATGCTAAATTCATTCAGCTCTGACAGCTCAAGCAGTAAATGCTGTATTTTGGGAGGGAGAGTGGTGCTGCTTACTGGTCTTTGCAGCCCTCATTATCCAAAATACTCCTATGGTAGAAATGTTCTATGTGCAATTACCAGAAAAGCATGTTTGCAAACACTTTTTTTAAAGCTCTGCCAAAGTTTTTTATTTATTTATTTTTCTTAATTATCATTACAGGCTTGTAAAGATAAGGTGATGTTTAGATTCTATAGAGAGGAATTTGTTATAGATATTTGAAGGGCCTCTTAAAGCTTCAGAAATAAATTTCTTCATTATTTTTATGGTTAGGACGGTGTCCTGAAGAAATTAATGGTCATGTTTTCCAATGAGTGTCAATTCCCAGAGAATATAAAATGACTGGGATAACTCCTTCAAAACAAAAGGAAAATCTACCTAATCCTCATACATCACTGAGTTCTCAATAGAAAGTAGATGAAGACTTCGTGAATCTTCATGTGATAGCAAGGACTCTTTGAAAGGCAGACAGGAAATGCATCGTCAGGTGTTTTTGTAACTATAAGATAAACCTTGACATATAATTTTTTTATGTTGCAAAACATAAAATGCTATAATATTTCATGTGGTGTGACTATTTCTTTCCAAAATATAAAGATTATGATTGGTTAACAATGTTATTTTAAACTCAAAATATGTCCAATCACAAGGCAGGACCTTATTCTATTGAGAGATCATAGAAGACTCTGTAATTTTGGTAAAGAACCTTCTTTTCTTTTAACAGAGACAACTTGTATTTAAATCAGAGCAAGAAACTTTGACTTTTCTGTAGGAGGAATGAGGTTTTTCATGTATGTTTGTTGCAGCTTATTCACATGGAAATTTCAAATCAGCATCACTTTGATTTAATTTTGATTTTAGTTGTATCCTAGGTGTAATGCAAGGTCACCAACAGTGGAATGTTTAGACATAAAAGTACTTGAAATAAGATATGAAATCTTCTATCCTGTTTTCAGTTTTCATACCTGGTGCTACAGCCTTCACAAGTAACATTTTTTTTTTCCTGTTTCCCTTTACATTAAACCTGATAATCAGTACAAATGGTGATGTAGACCAGATTTAGCTACACAAGTTTCATTTTAACTTTGAAATCTATGCTCACTCAAATATCCCACATTTGAGTTTACAAGGTTAAAAAATATGTAGTATTTTTTTGTAGCTGAATGAAGTTTGGCAGTTTCAAGATTTTAGGCCTTAAGGAAAAAAAAGAATATGAGAATCAAATATGAGTGGAGGTTTGAATTCCAGGCTAAAGATACAAGCTCTTTTCTAATACTTATACTAGGACTCAGATAGTCAGTATATTAGGGATTGAAAGAGGTGACTTCAGCAACAAGAAAGATGAAATATATTGTATTTTTTAGCCTTTGCTTAATTGGACCTGACTGGAAAATGAATCCAATTGAATAAAATATATTATTGGAGAAAAAAATGGAGCATTCAGGCTTCCTCAGCATCTCTATGCTTCTACTACTAACACATTCTTACAAATAAGCAAGACTTGATGTGAGTTTTCATCCTCAATAAAGAAGAATAAATACCTATTATTTCTGTTGCTCACTTGAAGGAACTTGCAAAAGTTACTGCTTCAGTTATATCTTTAGATCTTACATGAAATTTTCTATCAGTTCACCAGATTCTTCTGGTAATGACTAAAATTTGATTTAAAATTTAAATTGCAGACTAAATAAGATCAAAATATGCAGGAATAACTACTACAAATGGCCATCTTTCTGCAGAGCTAACTCTTGTAAGCAAGACAATTCCTGGAGAAGGGAAATTTGAATAACAGTGTGTTTGCACAAAAATACAGTGGTATAGGAAATTTAATTTTAGACACTTGCACTAAATGTCTAGGAAGGTCAGCTGTTCCAGATAGCTAATGCAGCAGCAGGTTATTCTAGAGCGGAGTAGCACAGGGACTTTGACTCTTCCTGCTCTTGAGTCTAAGTCAATGATTTGCATCTAGTTGGAAGGTCTAACTCTTGGCACTGTAGGTGTGGGCAAAAGTGGCATTTTCATAGCCAGACTGAGCGCTTGGGAACAGCAGATGTCCCCAAAAGAGACTGCAGGTAATCTATCTTGTTCACTTAACCCTGCAGCACAAAGCTGTACGAAACCCTTGTTGCAAGCAAAGAGTCTCGGGAGCAGCTCCTGCAACAGGAGATTGAGATGAAGAGAAAAGAAGAAAAAAATAGGACACCTTGCAAGCAAGAGCTACCTGATGGTACCCTTTTCATTGAGACAGAATAGTTCAAATTTGCTTCCACCTCTGAGAAGCGTTCCACCAATCCCTCTTCCATGCACCATTTGACGCACTCAAGTCATGAAATGTTTTTCAGAGTTAGTATTAACCTGTCCACTGAAATGCAGCCTCTTGATAGTCTCACTTTCTTAATTAATGTTATTAATAATTACTTTAATGCATTAATTAATCAAATCCACTCGCAACAGAATCTTTCTGCATATTTAGAAGAATAAATCTCAAAACATAATTTCCCTTTTCCTGTTCCCAGAATTAGGAAACACTTCTCCTTTTGCATTTTGAAGTAATTCCCAAGTAGTATATTAGCAACCTGTAAGAAATCCCATTAAAATGAAAATGAATAGCCCTCTTACATTTTTAAAGGGCATATATTTCCACTTGGAAATCAGATGATAAAAATGGGAGTCTTATTTTTATTTTATTCACAGTAACCCTAATAAGAATGAAGATAAGTCAATGGAGCTGCTCTGGATTCATGCTTAGGTAACAAAACCAAATTCAGATGCATGAATATCAGATTGATAATGCTTAAAAACTATCCTTTCCAAACATGGTCACTTCATGATTTAGGATACCATAATCTACAGATAGTCCTCAATCCAGGCTAAGGGGTATATTTACTTGCTTACATTTGTTTATGAAAAGGGAAAGGGGAAGCTTGGATCCAAATCATTCTGTTTCTGATTAGCTCCGCAAAGGCATCAGAAGCCTTGTATTTTCTCAATAGAAAGATGCCAGGATACTTTATCACAGTTGTGACCTTTTCATATTGTTTTTCACTGCTGTCTCAATGAAGCTGACATTCCATTTCTAGCACTGACTGATCATTCATTGCTTTACACAATATCTGGGTTTGTGGACTGGAAGGGGGCAAGGATGGAAAGAGAAGAGACAAACAAAACACAACTAATGGCAAAATAATCAATATATACTCTTTTTCTCAACAAATAAGACTTAAAAGAAAGTTTGTTGGAGCGATTTCTGGGGGAAAATAAGTGGGTCCCAAAAGACTTGAGCTGTGTATGGTGCTCAGGAAAGGGTGGGAAGAGTACAGAAGGATGGTAAAGGAAGGGGCAGAAGGAACAGGACAGTGCAGTCTCACCACGGGTTCTTTGCCTTACAAGGGCTACAGGCATAATGAAGCACCTTTGTGCCTGAGCATGTGCTCTACTATCTCTGTGAGGGTAGAAGTATGTTATCTTTGGTCCCTGTTTCATGATAGCAACCTTGAATCTGGCACCTCAGTTACTCAGTCACCTCAATGCCAGCTGTTTCTGTGACCAACTTGGGATTCACAATCAGGAGCTATGAGGTGAGCTCACTATGATATTATCATGACTCCTGTGATATCTGATGCTTTCCTCTTAGCCACAAGTCTATGCCAGTCTTAACTTTCAGCTAAGAGGAAAATTTCCCTGTTGTAGCAGAAAAAACTTAAAAATGTAACCTTAGTGAACTTCACAGGTTTCACATGAAAAAAATAAAGAGAAAAAAGAAAAATATTTTTAAGCAAATAATTTCTGATTTTTTGATTATTTAGATTGGTTTTATTGTCAGTTCATTTCCCTTTTGTTTGGAAATCAAAGAGAATTTGCTTTGGAGAGTGTAATGTTGTAACAGTACAGCACAATACACCACGTTTGTTTTTTTGTAAGACTATCTGATGTATTTAAAAATAAAATTGTCCCTCATTATGATTTTCTAAAGGGAAGACTGCAACTGTGTTATTGGATAAGCAGCTCTGTTGTCATAATTGCCCAGAAAAGCAGAGAACAAGTTGTGCAACAATCTCCAGTGACCTCATGAGTGACATGCGGTAATTACCTTTTCAAAAAAATACTCTCACACAGTCTGTGCTCACAAGGTGCTACGAAGTGTGTTTGCACAAAGAACCTCATGGTTTATATGAAGGGGTAGAGGTTGCTGGTTTCAGAGACTATGTCATTAAGACTAATAGGTAATTCATCTCAGAAGCAGAAAAAATGCTTATATTTACTCTAGGAGTGGGAAAATTTTTTCTGGAATTCTAGATTGCTGCTAGTGAGCTGATTTGAGCTTTTGTGTGTTCAAAAAGTGCTCCCTTTAGGAGCTACATGGGATAATTCACATACACTCATTCAGAACAGCCTGACTCCTGCCCTCTACCACCTGGATCAGTTAAATAACTGGCCTTTTGTTTTCTGCCTTCTGGAAAACATCCGTAACCTTGTCTCCTGGTACACATTTCTAACCTGAACTATGTGTTCACTAGTTATTGCAGCAATTGTCAACTTCCTCAAACACTGAAATGGTTGTGGGGAATTCACCTGTTCTTGTATGACAGCCAACTGTCATGGACAATATCCAAAGGAATATTTATATGCCAACTGCACGACCTTCATTTTTCTTGTGTTTTCTCCCTAAAAATATCAGATGTGACTCCTGGAAATGCCTAAGCAGGCATTAATGGATCATTCTTTTGCCATACCTGCTTTAAATACTGTGCTGACATTTCTCTAAGTAAATGAGTAAAATTGTACTTGTCAAAGTTAGTTTTCATTTCAATTGATACTAGTGTGAAATATGAGAGGAAAATAATTTAGTTCCAAAGATTATTTTGGATAGAGACCACATAAAGAACAAGGCTCTGTATTTTTAAGATAAGCCCCTGATTCAGGCATCATTCATTCTTTCTGTGGGAAAGAATTTCACTGATTATTAAATAAATGACATCATCTACAATCCAGTCAAGATCACTGACTTTGGCCTTAATAAAAGTTTTTTTGTTGTTTGTAAATAGGGGGGTTTATTATCTAATGGTTAGAGCTAGAAATCTGTTCCTCACCAAAAAAACCTCAATCCCAAAACCTGACATTTTCTGTGGAAGAAAGATTGCTGGGTGCTGAACCTTAAACTTTGGATATATGGACCTCAACAGCCTGTAGGGGTACAGGTGGCACCCTGGGCAGGGTCAGCTCCACAGGGAGTTACCATTTCCTCGGCATTTGTTGCAATGCAGCTGTACAGGTGTTGGTAAGCGTGAGATTGGACGGTGTATCTGTGAGAGAGTTAAACTCAGGTGCAATTTCAAAATCCTGCAGTGGTGACTTGTGGCGGGAGGAAACGATACCTTGTGGTGCCTGCAGGCGCCAGTTCACACACACGCAGGGATGGAAGTGGTGTCTGATTCTGAGATAACCTGAATATAACATTTCACACAGGAATGTGCTGCCGTTTTTATCTTCTTCCTTGCTGGGTCTCCTATCTTCAGTCTAGCTTCAGTCTTTAGTGAAATACTGCAGCCTACCAGCGCTCAGTCTGTGTTCAAAAGAGAAGCCAGTCCTTCATTTTTTGAATAGGCGATTGTGTTTTTCTGTAATCAAAGAAAATAGAAGTAACACCCTGTCAGGAAAAAGAAAAATGGCTTTGTAAGAGAGAAAGACAATTATTGGCAGATTTTTAAGACTTGAGGTTTCCCTAAATTTATACATCTTCAACAATATTCCACCATCCTCTTCTTTTGGCTACCTTGGCATCTTTGAAGTCCCTCCCAAATGAGAGGATCTGGGGGAGGATATGCAACAGTTTGTAGCTGGATGATAAAAAGTCTGCAGACTGCAAGTTGTGAACCTTATCTCATCTTTATGCAATTGATCAGAGAAGCCACTTTTTGCATTTCAGACAATTAAACACTGCATTCTTTGGCCAATTTTTCTGACAAATTATTATCAGAGCTTCTTGCTAAATTACTACGTGTACATGTGTGCGTGTGTTTGTACCTCAAAGATGCTTATTGACATTTAGCATGTTGCTCTCTTTCATTCAGTACCTCCAGTAGCTCTCTGTAGTTTGCAAACATCAGGAAAAAGTTCTGAGAGTTGAGCCATTTCTGTCCTTTCAACATTCCATTTTTAATGCTGGTGTCTGCTCCCAATCCTTTTCACTATTACTAACAATTTCTTCTAGCTGTAGGTTATCTGTGATCGTGCTCCTCTGTGGCTTTCAGTGCAATATGAAACACTGTGAGGAACCATCAGGAGAGACAAGTCCCTTTCAAGCATTTGGAAATGGGTTTGAGGTCTAACAGAAAGAGTGTCTGATATAAGAGAAATCAGAAGTCAGTCCTAGGCCTGTTCTCCAGGTCTTCACAGTTTTTTCCCAATCTATTGCACCTATGTGTTGGCAGCTGGACAACAGTCAAAAGCGCAGAGGACCACAAGAGCAGGGACACCATCATATTGCGAGGTGATCTACTAATTTATGTTCTGTCAGTGACTTACTATTTTCAAAAGATAGTTTCTTCCTAAGATAAAGATTAGGACAGATATGATTTGGGAAAAACCATGGAAGGTATAATCTTCTAGCTAAAAGCTTTTTATTTCATTTGCAATCTATATTAGACATGTCTATTTTGGAAAGTATGTTGAGGAAAAATGGAGAATGGTGATGGTCAAGGAGATTCCTAGTGTCTGTTGACTTGCCTTCAAATTACTGAAGCTCAGTGTTATGAATGTTTTCTTCTGTATAGAGATATCTAATATGGTATAAATATGGTCTAATAAAATTATTTGTGCTTTTAAAGGGAAATAAAAAGGACTTATCTTAAGTTCTGCCTCTCCTTTTATTTTCCTATGCATCATTTTCCTTGTATCTGTGATACAGGACTCAGAAGTACAACAGATGCTGGCTGCATCAACAGCTTACTGTCATAACCAGTAAAAGCCTTACTATACTAGCATGAAGAATGCTCTGACAGGAGAGGCTCTCTAAAGCAACACAGATGGTACAAGGACCTTTGTCTGCACTGCAGTCACTTTCCTCCAGACAAATTTAGATTTAGATCCCATGAGCTGATTGACTACTAGTAACTAAAATTTTTTAAGCGTGATCCCAGAGTGCATCCTCCACTACAGGTTTACCTAAAGGGAACAGAGTTCACACCTCCCGAGACCCCTCTGTTATGCAAACCAAGGTGCAGCGAGGGAACAATTGCAAAATTCACATGGAAGGCATCTTCCTGAGCCAAACTAAAACAGTCATGTGGATGCACTCTTAAACACTTAAGTTGAATTTCCAATCTTTGTCCTCCAGAAAGATGTACACAACTCTGCTTTGGGTGTCTAGGGGCTCTCAAGAGATCATCTGATCAGCTTTCTTCCTCCAATGTAAGATTAACTGTATTTTTCCTGGTATTTTCCATCTTGCTTGTAAAGATGTCCAAAAATGAAGACTCTTATCACTTCCCACATAATCTATTCTTGTTTGTTCCCTCTTGGATATTAATTCACATAGCAAACACTTCTAATAAAGATTAATTTGAATATTCCTTCACACTGTTAAATTCCCTTCTGCTCATCAGATCCACCATGGACACAAACAGATTGTCCTGTTCCCTTTAGCAATAACTGTCAGTATCCTTGAATACTATACATTGCTTGAAGGGAATTTTTTTTGTACATTTGTATATATATATATATATATGTACATATATGTATTTATTCATATACTTATAGCTCTAACAATGAACATTTAGTTTATGAACACTCCCATTCAACCAAGAAAAGATGTGGAAAATGGGAATTATTTTATCCCTTGACAAAATAATTATGTCTTATAAATTTTAGTTGTGTATCAATCATCAGCAAGGTTCTATGATTTCTTTCTGTATTCATAAGTTTTCTATTGTGGAGCATATTTTTATTTAAAAAGAAAGAGCATATTTGATTTTTTTTTAATAAAAAGAAGTTCTGTTTGTTGGTTTTTTAAAATCTGATTTAGCACCCATCAGACATGATGAAAATAATATTCTGACTTCTCAGGGAGAAGCATAACTAACCTTGTTTTAAACTTCAGACCAGTGTAGGCACTGGGTTTCTGAACATTCTGCTTTTTCTAGTGTATTACTCAGAAAACTGCACCCCCAGCAGTGTAGATTGGAGTAGATTGATATGTTTAGGACACTATGCTAGCATAAGAATATAATTTTTGGTAATGTTTGTGTGCATCAATGGTTGATACAAAGTCTGAAGTTGCTGGTGGGATCCCTGGGCATAAATAAGCAGAGTTTGGTTCCTTTAATTCTTACATGTAAAACAAAAAGAGTTTGAATTTGGTTTCAATACTTTGGACTGTAGGCTGTTAAAATGATTTCAACTTACTACAAGATGATTCAATAAGTCAGTGTGTTATTGATCAGATTTAGTATGCTATATTGGACCTCTAATGTCTCTTAATGGAATTAATTTATTTGTTCTACTTTGTGCCAGAAAATGAAGACAAAAGATGAAAAACATTCTATTTGAAATTTGAATAATTTAGTGAGAGATTCAAATTTTTTGTTGTTTATCACAAGGAAAGGAGGGGAAGGAGATCCAAAAAATGTCTAGCGTAAGGAGGCTTTCTTGAAGGATATAGTTTCATCTATAATATCCATATTTTCCTAGGCTATTATACGCAATTAGTCCAGCTGTAGAAATTTCTCAACTGACTTCCTTTTTATTTAACTAAATTGCAGATGATGCCATCTACTTATATTCCTCAAAATGAATAAGATTTTTTTTTTAATACCAAGCCTTACGGAGTTAAGCCACTTCACAGACAGCTAAATAACTGGCTAAACCTGCATTATAAATGTGTGCCAAGTGATAACATTAATAAGAGGAAACCTGGTAAGTTGCAGCTGATAATAATTATGGCAGCTAGGAGATCAAGTGTTTCCTTATAGCATTGCTGCTACAAATCTAATACTCCTCTAGCCTCTCAAATGGAAATAAACATACTGGCATGAGAGACTGGTGTTTTGTGTTGCTGTGTTATACTGTAGCATCTAAATTTCTGGTTGCAAGAGATCAGTTAACGTAGGAAGGCAAATCCAAGTTTGGAAGCCAAAAAGGCTTTTTTGTTTTCTTTTTAGGATATGCAATAACGGTATTTACTTCTCTGCCTCCTTTATCCAATTCTTGTTGTCAGAAATGAAGTAGTCTGAATGTTATACAGAGTCATTATTGGAATAAGGATAATTATAAGCATGAGAGAAACTAGTAACTTTAGTGCTGTTTCATACATTGTGATTCATGATAAATTCAGCTGATGCACGTTGCTAGTTTCGTTAGAGGTGCTGGGCAGAATTCCACTGTGAAGAGATTATGATATTTTTAGAAACCTTTCATAATTTAAATCACATTGCCTTCACGCACTCATTCAACAGTCTTCATACTGAAGTTCAGTGTATACCTGTGGATGCAGCAATCTTTATTTGACAATGAAATTTTCGGGGTTTTTTTGGTCAGGTGTAAACAATAAGAGAATTTGACTGACTTCTGAAGCATAAATTATTCTCTATAACAAAATCAGAAACAATATGCCACTTTATTTCTCCACTGGATATAAAAAATTAGCTGAGTAGCCCTACCATAGAACCATAATTGTCAAATTAGGCTCATGTACTATACCCCTACTAGTTTTCACCCCCACATGAAATCACATGTTGCTACTTCTGATAACAAGCAAGTTTTGAGATGTGAAGGTGATCAAAAAAATCCAAACTCATTTTGAGGGGACAGATATTGCTTCCGAGAACACAGTCAAAGAAACTGATCATGATCCAGTGTTTCAACTCTCTTTTATATCAGACATTAAAATAAATTTGATAAAATCGGCAAAAAGCCTGAAATGTTCATAGTGGCTCCTGATTTCTTGTGCCTTCCTTTGAAAATCCACTGTTTCTTGGCATCCCTTCTTTAGTGGAGACAGATACAAAATGTATCTTCATCCACTATCTGTCTGAAAGGTCTTACCCATAACACCAAAAAGGTAATTCAAGGAAAACTAGTAATGTAAACTGCCTTTTGTTGGCAAAAAGCCAACATGTTTCCAAGTTCCTTGTTCTAACACGGATTACTATCACTTTTTTAAACCTTTGACCAGCAGAGATCTCCAGAGGAGGTCATGATGGAAGCAAGATGACATGTGAGATTCATGAGCAGAGAGTCTTTAATTCAGAGAGGAAAAAAAATAACCCACTGTTATATTCTTCCATCATGTGAAGAATGGACCGTGAATACTGAACAGGCAATCTTGATGTAACTTTCTGTTTTCTTTCTCATACTCTAGCTACCATTGCTTGGAATTTAGTAGCTCAGCCATACCTCCTCTTCAGTGATCTCAAAGCTCTCAGGCAAACACAGCTAACATTTTTTTTCCATCTTGCAAATGTTCTGGCTGAATTACCTCATTTACTAGCTGATCACAACTTTATTTTTCCAGACAAATAGCTCTGGATTCTGTCCTTTTACTGAAAGCAAGTTCATGAGCTCAGACCAAAAAGTGAAGAGCAGAAAGATTTTTCCTGTCCCAATTACTGTTTCTTGTTTTAGTCAACAGAATTTTATGATACTAAAGTCTCATCCATCTGTTCTTTATGACTTTGGGAGAGGGAGTAATTTATATGCGTGGGAAAAGTTTTGATTGCACACTAATTTTGGCCTGTCTTCTGACTGGCAGACTTTGCTTATTTCTGTTGAGCAGTCCAAGATCTCTTAAAAGTCAAAAAATGTATATATTTTTCAGTATTAAATGATGATTTTAAAAAATATGACAGAAAATATGATGAGATAAGATATGCAGAAAAAAGTGAGATTGGAGTGGAAAGCTGGTGAAGATAAGATCAAGGAGTCATCAAAATCAGAGATGGGGGAAAATTAATTAAGCCATTCTTCTCAGCAGTCCACAGCATGTGATCCTGGCACAAAGGGCAGGGAGAGACTGTTCGCTGATTCACAGCAGATTCTTGTTTGGACTAGTCTACTTTTTAAAAGAGCAGAAACAGCAACTTGTGTGGCAATGCTCCCCGAGTATATGTATTAGTGTCAGCCCATGAATACTCAATGAATGATTCAGTTTGTGTACCATATCTGTTTGCCACACTGCTGAGCAGCACCTCCCGGTGCAATATTGGAGCAAAAAGAGAGAGTGCTTTCCTTCTGAAAGCAGAAGAAAAGAAAAATCGCTTGGGTTCAGGAGGTGATACTATTGCTTTTGGTGGTCCTGACTTGAGTCATTATCTAGTTTTGAGACACTATTTAAGAAATACTGTCCTGGCTTAGCAAAGAATATTCTGCTTTTCAAATGTGACTTAGCATGCTGGCTGTGTGACGACTGAATGCTTTACTCGTGATCATATGGAGTTTTAGAGTTTATAAGGAGTATTAGCTACTAAATGATAACAGTTTTGAGCAAATTCAAGGCAATTTGAGGGAGTTCATCAACCTTTCCAAACATGTTCCTATCAATGGAGGTGGGATTTTCTATTACACATTTACCAGAGGTAAGTGTAGGCCTTCATGAACTTGTTCAAGAGCAGATAAACATTCCAAATGTTGTACCTTAGTTTCCTTCACAGTTACAGATCAGGTATATTGCAGCCTAAGGCTGAATGACAGTCCAGGCACATTACTTTCATGATCACTGTTGAAAATTTGGTTAGTCTCCATGTCACAAGGGCACATCAGAAAATTCTGTCTCACCCCATTTTGTGGAACTGAAAGTAATTAACAGCTGAAAGATAATGAGATATGGGGGCTACCAATCACCTGACCCTACCCAGTTTAGTCCAGAAATAAAAACACCTCATTTATCATGGAATTATTTCCTGGAATCCTGTAGTCGTGCAACAAACACAACATATTTGAACGATATAGTCCTCCGGTATTCATTCATCTAATTTTTTGTTGGTAACATTTGTACCTAGAGGGATGTAACTGGGTGTTTGTGCAAGGAGCTATATCAGAGTAAGAAATAAATCAAAAAAGAGCAAAATTCAATGAATCTGCAGCATGTTTTTTTTATTACACATATTTTACCAGAAAATAAATCTATCCTTTGAAGCTTTTTCCTGGATTGTAATACTGCCCCCTAAGGGGCAAAGCAACATCCTTTTCCCTTTTGTAATGACTGGAAAGTCTTCTACCACGACAGAGGTAGTGTTGCCGCTCAGATAATATATATGCTGAGCCACATGTGGGCAGCTGTCACCAGCCTGAAAACTACCACAGACCTAATTAAAACAGTAATGGGTTTTCCACTCTTATACTCTCTGAGTGACAGTTTAATAAGGAACTCCATAGTGATCCTGTAAATCAGAACCAAACTTCATCTTAACAAGATACAGCTAAAGTTTTCCAAAAATTAATCCTGAGGAATTCAGTATGTAACATTTCCCATCTATAAACATTATTGTTTATTTACATTAACTTATTTTTATATCTGTGTTTGAAAATCATTCCATGACTATGTACTTGTAGCTTAAGAAAGATGCACTCGTTTATGAACCAAATGCTAGGTGAGAAGAATTGAATCTGTATAAAATTTTCTAACAGGAAACTCTTCCACACACATAGCTTTGCATTGCAGAAAGCTATGGAGTCAAAAGCCTTTAGACTGTCAGTAATCCTCAATTTTGCCTCAATTTAGTACTTAATATGTAAATATAATATCTATAAACCAGCTCAATTGGAATTTATTGGATCTCTGTGATTTCAATTAAATAACTTGAAAATAAGACACAGAACACAAGTTTGTTGACCTTCATAAGGTTCATTTATGTTTTTAAGCGAATTAAGACCTGATCCAATAAAGCAATTGGGAGCATATTTTGAAGTAGAACAGGTGTTTAAAGGCCTCACTGAATCATGATATTAAGGACGCAAAGGGTTAAAAACTATAGTTTGTTCTTAATGTAGAGTGAAATTATAATTCCTAGGTACTCTAATTCCAGGATAGAAAAACATTACAATTTTCTCAGTCCTCTGCATCCTTGATATGTTTCCTTTTTATTTGTCTCTCATGGAAAAGATGCTTAAATGCAGACTTATAGGAAGCATGAGCCAAAGTAAATTAAACTGTCTAGTTCCAATTCCAAAACCTCTAAGGAAATGGAAAGGCATGACCAATAAGATATATGGTAAGGAAAAAGAAAATTAAATGCTTTTTAAAATTGAATGTATAACAGGTTTTAAGATTATTAATCTGTGAAGATTTGTGAAACTGTCTCTGCCTATGCATTGCTAAGATAACTTTTTCATTACTTCCATCGCAAGAAATATTTTAAGCATTTTTTAGGTTGCTGCAGTCACTAAACTGTTCTCATGAGTATTCCTGTTGTGCCCAGAGGTTTTTAAATCCACATATTATAGGCAGCTTACTTGACACTTGTACTTCTAGAAATCAAACGCTCCTTTGTCTGTTATTATTTAGTCTCCTTAGGATGCAAAATCACCCTCTAAGTTCAATATTCAGGTAAGTGCAGGCATGGACACATGCACAGGTCCACTGTGCTGAACGAGTAGTCAGAGGCAAGATGGCAACACAGGCAAAGCAAAGGAATTGGGTAAAAATAAGTTTATTTTGAAAGGATTTGAGAGTTACAGGGGAGATTATCTCAAAATATTGAATCCTCAGCCACCGCTGAGATTCACATCTGGCACTAAAATAGAAATAAAGAGAAATTGAAATAGAAGAGGTTTAAGTGTCAGTCTCACAAAACACGGAATTAGCCAGTGAACAATCGCAAGCAGAAATACTTGCTGCAACTGTAAGCCAGAGTAGATGATGTCATTCTGATCCATTAAAATCCTTAAATGAGTAATCGTCAGTAAAAAAGTCTAATAACAGAAACAACTTATGAAATAGGGACACAGGTAGGCATTTACTGCCCTGCAAGTTCTTCCAAGTAGTAGCAAAACTGTAGGGTATTCATAAGGGAGAAATTCCACATATTATCTCAATCAAGAGAGAAGAACTCTGAGGCCATCAGATTAAAAGATAACTTGGGTGTGAGTGAACATGACATTGTAACTTCATGACCCAAAGAGAGTGCGCAAATCAGGGCAGAATGAAAACAGAAAGTCAGACTTCAATGAAACAGAGAATTGGAAGGAAAGATCATTTCAAATGGCTTGTATGAGAAGGTGTAAAAGAAATTAATAATTTACAAGAATATCAAGGGCACAAAACTGAGAGACTGTAATCTCGTTGTCATTTTAAGCACCAAGTGAACAGCATAGAAAAGAGACACCAGGTCAAACTACTGAGGATGGGTGCAAAAACACAGCACTGCAATTAAAGTTTGAGTTAGCAAAACAAGGTCAGAAAAGGAAACTTGTGGAGGAAATTGATTGCAACAGGAAACCAGTTACAAGTAAGTACTCCAGAGGTAGGATGAAAAGGAGAGATCGTTAGTTTATTTCTGCAGAGATTGAAAGTGATTGACATATGATGCTGAAAATTTCTAAACACTTAATGACTTTTTCCACTCTTGCTAAAAAGCTCATTTGCTGTCATAGCTAATATCAGGCATGAAGGATCAAGACTTCAGCAAGGAACAAATTGATACTTAACTTAATCAGGTGTTTTCAAACTGCCTTCATCTGATGGCTTTTTTTTTCTTTCCAGAGCACTGAAAGAATTCATAAATAAAAGCTGAGCTTTAGGTTGCCTCTGATAAGTTATGATAGATGGATATGAACAAAAAACGAAAAGCAAAATGGTGCATTGCTTCATAGAGGAGGTGCCTAACTTCCAAACTCCAACTGCTGAAAAAAACATGGAGCCAATAAACAAGAAAACTGTGAACACATTGAGTAAAGCAGAGGAACGAATAACCACCAACATTTGTGTCTCAGGAATGAATCATGTCTAACAAGCTTCATTTCCTCCTACAGAGGGAGAAGGAACAACAGAAGTTATACTGCAATTCCAGTAAGGTTCACCACAAGTTTGTGCACCTTTCCCGGAAAGAATAAGGAAAAAAATATGGTTTAGATGAAAATGACACAGGTAAATGGAAAGCTAAGCAGCTCCCACTCTCCAAAGGGTCAGGGTATAAAACTATTAAATATTTGTATGAATGACCCAGAGAAGCAAACAGAAGGTGTGCTCATTAAGTATGAAGGGTCACCAAGGCAAGAAGATGGTAATTATTACCATGAAATTCAAAGAAATCCTGTCAGATTTTAGATAGGGCCAGGAAAAACAATGCTATTTTTTGTAGCGCAAGACATTACATATAGACAGGAATAAATAAGCTAGGCCACTGTCTGAAAAAATGCCTACAAAATAACCTGAATCTCAAAAAGATTAAGGTTGAATAAGGTGGGGGAAAAAAATGGCAGAGAGTCAGAAAAAAAAAATGAGCAATTTCCATGCAGAAAATTTGTGCCTATGACATTTGAAGTAGATTTTTCTCTGATCTCTGTATTATTGTGATAAGGTCTTAGCTGCAACATTATAGCCATCCTTGGAGCAAAAAAATCTTTGATCAAATGTTTGGGATGAGCAGCCCAAGTTTTGAAATTACTTATTGTGAAGTCATTGTACATACATTACTGAGTCCATGATAAATCAAAATTCTACACCTAAAAGGAGATTAGAAATGCAGTGAAAATGTAAAATCTAATCTCTGTCTATCTGTTTGTCTGACTTGGTTTCTTTCTTTTTAGTTCGCCTAGGGCTGAATAGGGATTCCTTTTGTATTGAAGAAGATTCAGATCAAACCCTCATATTTTTTGTCTTTTACAGTTTTCTACAAATAAATAAAATCTAATAACTTTCTTTTTTATATACTTCAGTAAGCCTGAAATGTGTTCATGTCTTTTTATTTCTTTAGTCTGAACTATGTAACACTAATTCGTAACCATGGGACAACTAATCTCCACTATTAAACTCCCGTTTCCTCAGTAGGCACTTATAAGAGGTTGTCAAATCACACCTTAATCTTTGCTAAGCTTTCACAATCAGTGAAAGACTTCTCAGATTCTCAAGCATCTTTTCAGTCTTCCAGCTGTTCTTATGGCTTCTCCATGAAATTTTTTCAGTTTGCCAGTGGCCTTCTTAATCAGTAACTTCTTGGATATACAGAGAATTCCTATGTGAGATGGCAACAGAGCCAAATACAGATATTCTGACTGCCTTTACATCCACAAATTGTGCACACATTCATACTATTAGAAACTCTTCTCAGTGTTCCCTATTCCCCTGAAAATTTGACCATTCCAAGAAACCTACTGAGGATAATCCCAACCTCCTTCCTTACCTGGGAAGGTTGACGGAAATAGAGGTAAAACAGATATAGCATTTTAAGAGTTGCTCCTTTGGTCTGACTACTCCAGGGGGATTTCTTGTTCAGGTAGGCATCCTGTAAACATTGGGGTAACAGCTTCCCACAACCAATACAAGGCCTCTGACTTGGTCCTGTATCCACAATTTGCTACTTGTCCTTTTTTTTCCATAGATAATTGATTTTATTTTTAGCAATAGGAAGGTATAAAGCTGGTTTGACAAGATCTGTTTTCCATAAACTTACGCCTATTGGCATGAAGTATATTATAATAATAACATATTATTATAAGTTTGTTCACACTTTTCTTCAGGGTTTATGATAAACTGACAGACATAAATAGTTTAATCATCCCAATTGTCTTTTTTCAATATTAACCGTTCCATGAGTTATTGAAAATCAACATTAACTAATGTTAATAAGGGATTTTTCCTGACCTATGTAAATGCAAGTTTTCAAATTATCTGAAAATCCTCAATTGAATATGTCTAACTCCTGTAACTGTTAAAACCTTCCAAAGTTACTGATACGATAGAAAATAGTTCATCATACTGTACAAATGAAGTACTCATCTGACATCTTCTGTCATAATATCTATTTCTGAATGCTTTCCCTTGTCATGTAATTGAAATGAAAGGGTAGAGTTGCCAACTTTCATTGATCAGCTAGGGTTGATTTATCAGTCAAAAGATGAACCCCCTAATCAAGAAAAAGTGCGATCAATACAACTCACTTCAGTTTATTTTTTTCATGCTCTTTGAAAAATACTTTATCTTTCAATTTTCTATAAATGTCCTTATGTTTTTCCAGAAATTTTGTCAATTTTATGAGTTCCTAGCTTTAGTTTATTGCTGTAAACATCCTTTTCCTTTTGTTTGTATTTCTTCCAATTTAGTCTTGGTTTACTGTGACATTTTTGGATGGCTACTAAAATATTCTGAAACAACTCAATTAAAAATTTTAATCTTTAGTTACTTCCCTCAAATTATTTGGCTGGGGATTTATCCTTTATTGAAAATAACCTTACTGAAAATGGCTAATACGATAGTAAACAGCTGCCATCATGTCACTTAAAAACTTCTGCCACTGTGTGTCTTAGAAGACTTCTGTAAAAGGAACAGATAACACTTTGTCCCATCCTGGTGAAGCAACAGGAAGGTGTGCTTGGATGCCCATGATGAGAAAGCTTGCAAGGGGAAGGAGTAACATTTACCTTCAGGTTACGCCCAGAAACAGAGTGGAAGGCGAATTCAGACATCAGCTGAAGCTGCAATCTGCTGTCGTTCTGCTTGTGGAGCTCCACTGATGCTCACCAGAAATTAAGAGTGGGACCCTGCCTTGGTTTGATGGTGGTAAATGCAGACAGATGGCTTCATTGTTCAGTCAACTCTGTGCTAAAGCAAATTGCTTTTGAAGGCAACAGTGCTTTTCCTCTGAGAAAGAACAACTTCTATCAACATGTATAGATCCCACAATTTCAAGTATTATCTGTGTCAGAGAAAGTGTGGACTGGAGATCCATTAGTAAAGGGTGTGCTTTGGATACATCCTTTGTATTTTATCTCTAAACCTTGCCAGTTATATATGAATAATTCTGTGAGATACCCTCCCTATTTTTGTTGCTGTAAGTATTTCTGTAATATTAAAACCACTCACTACTGTAACTGAGGAAATTGGTTATTTTTTTTTCAAATTGTTTAAACAACCCATCTATGAAAAAAAAAAATAATTGCACAGGAAAGAGTCTGAGAGTTAAAAACGGTTTGAGTTTGCAAACAGGGGACTAGAGGGGGCTGGAAGTGGTTGGTCCTAGGAGAGTTTATGCTGAGGGCCCAGTCAGAGCTGGGTTTTTTTTGCCCCTGTGAAATTAGATATTACAACAGGCAGAAGCTGTTAACAGTGTGTGTGAGTGTGAGACCATGAGGTGAGAGGAGAGAGGCCTGCTGGCTCCCTTGTGGGGGGAGCCAGGCCCTCTTCCCCACTGGCCAGGCTGCGGGGAGCTCGGGACAGTATATTAACTGGACTGGATGCCTGTGGCCAAGGCTAGGAGGCTCTTTCCCCTCACTGCCCAGGAGAGTTGATGGCGTGGATTTAAGGCTCAGCATTGGAGCTGAGCCAGGAGATGAGCCAGGGGTGATCCGAAGCCCCGAGAAGCAGCTGTGATGTGCAGAGCTGGAAGAATTCCAGGCAGAGGAGAGAGACCGAAGCAGCCTCGCTGCTCCCTCTTCCCCCCCATAATGGTGGGGGAGAGGGTAGTGACCTTGAGTGAGGCTGAAGAAATGAAAGATGGGCCAAGGGGTTCAGAGGAGGCTCTAGGTTTGGGCAGGAGCAGCTGAAAACTGAAGGAGGAATGCAGGGGGAGGAATGCCTCCCGTGACAAGTGGAAGCTGAAGCTGCAGCAGCTAAAACAGAGAGAAGCCAAACTAGCAGGTTTTTTCTGGGTAAGGACTTTTGGTGAAAACTATTTGGGGTAGAAAGACTGAGCAAGACCCAGAAACCCTGCAACCTGGATAGGGAGAGTGAACATCTTACTCTCTGGGAAGAAACTGTCAGGAACCAGCGGGAAAGAACTCAAAAGCTGACTCCCTGGACTTTCGTGATGAAGACCTGATGACGCAAATGTTTCCCTTGCAGCTCAGGGAGGAGACCTCAGCAGGAGCTGAGGTCTGGTGGGGGTGCAAGAAGACCCCTTCCCTGATACCCCAATGAGAGAGAGACTTTTAACTATCGCCCTGAAAACTTCTCCTGAACTGATGTGGGAGGGTCCAGGGATGGTAGGGATTATATTATATTATATTAATATTAATTATATTATATTAATACTGTGTATTTATTTGCTTTTTAGTTTCTATATTATTTAGTGTGGTAGTAACAAATTTTGATATAATTCCCATGCTGAAGTGTGCCTGTGTGAAAATTTCTCTTTGGTGTTGAGGTAAACTGTGGGGGAGCTTGGAGATTGGATTTTTGGGGGTCGAACCCCCACAGGGGTCCTCTTTACCCATCTGCAGTAATGATCACTGCTGTCTGACCAGGATTGGTGGACTCTGAGGTATGCACCAATCACGTATATTTGCAGGATCAGAGCAGCTCCTAAAATGCTGCCCCCCTCAAAACTTAGTCAGAGCTTGTTCAAAGTGCTCAAACAATTTGTCTACTATACAGTAGACAAGACACAAGCCATGTATTGCCTACAACAAGAACATGTCAATAGCCTTTATCCCTCTGTTTCTGGTTCTGTTGGATTAGAAAAAAGGATGCATAATTTGGATCCTTCTTTTGAAACAACTAAGACAAATAAAGTAAATGTATATCTTTAAAAACATTTATATAGAGATTTTATAGTATTTTTTGTAGATGCCTATAAACAGAATTGCATAATGAAAATGAGTGCTCTATATTCCTACAAATTCCCCACTAATAACTGAAAAAGTCTTCAGTAATCATATAGATTTGGTTATATTCAAAGAAAGACATCAATAAGGAAAAATTGTTTACAGTTTTTCTCGCAGCTATGAGTAACAAAAAAGATTATTTAGTTATCTTTTATTTTCTGTAAAGTGATAAATGAGATATTTTGGATGTGAAATGTGTTGGAATGGATTAGAAGATATGATAAACATATTTCAAAGGCTTTCAAAGGTTTTTCCAGTAATTTCCATTATAACTGCAGATACTTGAATTACAATAAAACCTTAACAATTCCCAGGGCCACTCTTTTCACCTGTTTTCATAGCATGTGAAATTAAAAGGGTGCAAATAAAAGCAGGATCATAAGAATTTTTGTAGTTGGATTCTGATATTTGCATTTAAGGACCCAGCTGAGGTATACCTGGAAATCCAAGTATCATCTACAATGATGAAGTTGTAGTAATTTCTAATTTCTAATTCATGCCTGTTGCATGCAGTGGGATAAAGGGTAATGACCATGCCATGGTCGTTATGCAGAATAGGAAATACTGCTAATTTAAAACCTTGAATTATGTCTTAGATTCAAATTTCAAATAAATTTTCAGATTTCTGGCCTTGATGCTTTGGTGTGAGGATACTTTTGCTATTGTGTTTTGCATCTGATGATACAGCACATTCTTGTGAAAACTTATAAATGTATAGGAGCTAAAAATTACATATTTTGAAGTTAACTATCTTACTGACACACAGAAACCTAGCTCTTCTTTTTAGGGTAGTGTGACATGGAGTCCTTCATCACTGTGATACTAACTGCACAACAGTTCAGACTTGGGAACTCAGGGTATTTTTTTATCTATGACAGAAGCTTAGGCTTGCATTTAAAGTGCTGAACAACAACTAATAACGCTCTGAATTTCAAAACTATTAGGCAAGTTTATTTTAACAGAAGTGGAAAAGCTAACCACCAAATGAAGCACACTGAAAACAAAGTCTTTGTGTTTTCTATGTTACAAAAACTGGCATAATATTTGATGTATACAGAGAAAAAGAAAATCAGGAGAGCAAGCTCATGGCTGTTGCCCTAGATATAAACAGATACAATTGTCAATTTGAAGTGAATTGAAAGAATAAAAAAAAAAGGGTCAAATTCAAATAGACAGAACGCCTTTAAAATGAAATCAGTGTGAGATCTCATGTGTCTTCAGGAACAAGTCTACCATTGGAGACTTTGGCAATGAACTCCTGATTTATTAATCACTTCAGGTGAAATTGTTGAGTCTAGTTGTTAAATACAGATAAAGAGTGATGTAAAAATTCAAGATTCTGAATATTGCTGAATGCTGGAATATTTTGATACTGTGATTTACCAGGCAAAACTGCCTAAAAAATCCCATTTTTATAATGCAATTAGAATTTCACAAATACTGTTTTTTAATACTTTCTTGAAGGTATTGCTCAGGTACAGAGGTAAACACCTAAATCTTATCTTAAGTCTAAATTTCATGACAACAGACTACCTCGATGAACTATTCATATTCTCATGCAGACTTGTCAGGGTCAGTTTCTTTCACCTTATATACTCGTGGACATACCGTGTCTGTCCTGCCTCTTTTCCTTGGATTCTGTCTCCAAATCCTTTCTCTACCTCCTATTCTCATGCACTTCAGACCCTCACTTTCTTACATATTCTCATATATGCATAGAGCATAGCTGTATTGAGTATAACATAGGAAATTCAAATTAACTTCTGCAGCTGACAAATGGATACTATTTTCTAAAGTCCTTGATTTTGTCTATAAGGTGAATGTGAAAAATTGAAAATTAATTTATCTTACAGTTAGAATGCATATTGCAATAGCAGTTATGTAACATTTATGGGAATGGTCTTTTTAATGAAGCTTTCAAGCAGCAATGGAATTAAATTTGAAGTATGTACTGGCTTTTCATACTTTACAACAACTAAATTTTATGTCATATTTTCTAAAATAATTACTTTTTGAGAGAATATTTGTCGTGATTTCTCATAGCCCATACTTTTCTCACTCTCCCTAACACAAAGGCCTATAGTTCAGTTACAAGTTAAGGAACAAGTAACTGAAGATAGCAAAACATGACACAGCCTTTTTGTTATAATAAATATCAAATGTTACAAAACTTGCAGAGTTAAGTTCAATAGCGAAAGCAGTTCTTGATACGTGTCAAGGGCTTGAGTCCTTCACTTGCTAACAAATTGGGATTCTGCACGGGAGGTCAAACACAACAATTGAAATGCTCTTGCTCTCTGAGATCAGGAATAATTTTGATACAAAAATTTGTGCACTTACTGAAGTTAAAAATAAGTCAAATAACACTGAAAAATACGATGATTGTATTAAATATTTAATGCTGTTCTGCTTCACGTAAGTACAAATCTCCAGTAATTCAAGCACTAAATTTAAAATTCCAATTGGACCAACCAATGAAACAGCAAAATTTAATCTATTATTTCATAAGGATTTGTGGTTAGAATATAATCTATATATTTTGATTTATAACCAAGCGTTACACTGTAGTATCATCTAAAGCACTAAAGATTTGTATTTCAAAATCAAAGCCTATGAATTTGAAAATCTGGAGGAAAATGCTTTAATTCTATTTATTCTGAACTTTATCTCATAACACTACAAGAGAGAATTTCAAATGAAAATTTTCTGAGTCCAAAGTCTAATTTGAGGACATAAATTTAATATTTTGTACCTTACTTCGAAATCTATAGAAGTGTCCTTTTAATGATAACAATACAGAAGTCCAAATCTGTTTACAAAGTATTTCCAATTGCATTAAAAAATGCTTAAGAAAAGGTGTAATCTGCTCATGCTGGTTTGGACAAGGACAGTGAAAGAAGAAGGTCATTTAAAAATGCTCTTTTCACAGAGATGGCTGAAATGTAACTGGAAAAACAACCCCAAAATTAGGTGAATACACTTGGTGACACATTCCTAAATGTGTGAGATTTCCAGATTGATCAACTGCAGCTGGCTATGATTAGCCAGCCTTTAATAATAATAAAATTCGTTGCAGTGCAAACTGCCTTTTCAGCCTCATGCATCCTAAACTGACAGTAACAATTTTTGAGGTTTAATTGTGATCATAATTATAGTGAGCAGTATAATGAACACAGAACACATCATTCAATGACAATTGCTTTGTAACAATGCATAACAATCTTACTTCAGGAAAAGCCAAAGTCTTTGTTTCTCATTGTTCTGTTGCACCTTTAGACCTCTAGTATTTTAAAAGTATTCCTTAACAAATTACTGTATGTCAGTTGCCAGAACAAATTACTTAGAATTTTATTGCATTATTGTAATAAGCAGAGAGCATGCTTTTATCATTGGAAATGAACTGGAGATATGTAAAAACATGTAGTTACCAATTTTTCTAATGAATCCAGACTACCAATTGACATTTCATTCATGTACAACCTATAGTCCTATACTGCATGTGCGTGCTTGGCTTTTAACTTCTACAAACAAGATGACAGTGACTGAACTGTTGAGACATCATTGCAATTCTTGCAGATCTGCAGAAGAGTGACAGGGTTTGTGCGTGTGCTTTATCTTCTTTGTGTTTATCTACATGCATCCAGAAGCAAATAATAACTGTAGTCTTTATAAAAGTCCTTCTTTGTCTATTTAGTGTCACTCGTGGGGTCACATACTGGAAAGAAACACAAAGAGAATAGGAAAATTTCTTGAATGATGCCCATTCTCAATCAAGGAACCTTAAAAGAATTTAGATTTGTGCTTTAAGTTGTTTGCAATGCCATAACTTCCCTTTCTCTGTAACGTAAACACATGAATAAAAGTAAAAGCAGCATAATTCAAGTATTTATCAAGGACTGATCACACAGCTATAAGAAAGGTTTTTGAGGAGTCAGGCTGCTCTGGAAAGATGGTATAAATGGTCTATTGACAACAGTTTCTGGGAAATGGCATGGAAGGCTATAGAATACACAGTTTTGGGTTATACCCATACAGTGATGAACTGGTCCCAGCTGTTCTAACTAGGACAACATGGTCATGGGAAAACAGGCCTAGGCAACCCTGCTTGAATGGGGGGGTTGGAAAATGGGAACTTCAGGGCTCCCATCCAACCTTAAACATTCTGTGATTCTGCGATGATGGAGTCTTCCTCTGTAAAGAAAAACAGATCGTGGATGTACCAAAAGGGTGGATAAGGACTATGACAAAACACTTGTCTCTCAATGATTCTGCTGAAATACAATTCACGGACTATCAAAAGCAAAATGTTTCTGTCTTTATCAGAATTTAGTGGAACATCTCATTTACACTAATTTCTAGAGGTGAAACTGAAACTTGCTGTATATTAAGGGTGAACAAATCCTTCCAATTCACCAAAAATTATAAACACAATAGTTTATTTTCAAATAAGGAAATGAAGTGCAGCCTTCCTGCAGTTCAGAAATCAGGTAGAGGCCAACACTTAACCTGTATAGAAATTTCTACCCAAGCCTGCAGCATCCTGTAGACTTCTTCTCACATCATATAGACTTCTTCTCACATGAAGATATCAAGAGGATTTGTGGAATACGTAAGAAAGGCATTAAAGGGTATTATCCTCTCTGTTCTGTTAGTCTCTCATTTGTTGCTACTTCTCTGGCAGCTGGTTGCATCTAATACAATGGAATATGTATTATATTATTAAGACATCTTTTTTTCTGAATTAAACACATTGTACATGCACATGATTTAGTAAAATAAAAGTAATTTCCTTACACAGGATGAGATTAGACAGCTTATTTTTTCTTTTTAATATCAACGGAACAATGGCTCTTCTGAAAACAATTGAAATTTGAACAAAACCACTATAACCACTATTAATTTTGCAGAAAAAAAGAAGGTAATGAGAAGAAACCCATCTACCTTAGCATTTTCTATAGCACCTATGCAGTGTCTAGGAAAAGGGACTAATTTCCAATATTATTGAAGAATCCTATACAAAAATTATACAGAATATTCTTTTTTCTTTCTTATTTTTAGAGGTTAATTTTGGCTATGCTTTTTAATGTAGAGTCTATACTGCTTTGTAAGATTTCTAAGATTTAAATACAGGAAAAATAATCTATCTCTTCTTAAGGTTCTTGCAGTCCATCCACTGTGGTAACAGTGATTTCAATCAACATCAGCAACCTCAAAACAAATAAAAACTCTTATGTTTCACTTTTCATATTACAGTAACCAAGAAAGCAACCATCTCTTGTTTGTTACTGAGGTTTTTTCTTCTGACTTTATAGCAGCGTTAGAGGAATGTCATTGACTGTGTGCCTTAAAACAGTTATTACACAAGCATCTGGCCACAGGCTAGTGACACAGAGAGACTGTGACAGGAGCTGTACCATGTCTTTGCTGTGGGACCTGTGTCTGGCCCTCTTCACCTCACTTAAATGAGGGCACCCCACCAGCTCAGGCACCTCTGTTTTATTCATCTTCACTGGAGGCAACTGCAAGGTGAGAAACAAGATCAGTAATTACTGCAGCATGGGGAAACTCATTGAGCCATGCTGATCTCAGGGCAGGATCTCTGCTTGTTTTCTTTTCCTTTCCTTCGGTCAGTTCTCACCCCTCTTTTTGTTGTTCCTTAGACTCAGCTTCTGATCTATTGGTCACCTGCTGTGCATCACTTTACTGGAAGGAAAATATATCCCAGAGCACATCCCACCATTACAACACAAAAGGAAACAGTTTAAAATATTTTTTCAATTACATACTATCAACTGACATAGTATCCTTTTTTAAGCTCCAAAGAAACGATTATTAGATTTCTCGGTTTTTCCCTGTGTTATAAGGAAAAGCTAGCAGGCACATTTTAGTGCATAAACAACCTCAGAGCTTTAGTATTGTAGGAATTTATGTTTCGGCAGATGTTTTCTAGATCTGGTAAATTCAAGGTAGTTTTCCCCTTGCTATGAATCAGTCTACATGCATATTCATAGGGCCAGCATGTGAAATCCTCTGGCTGATTCTTTTGAACTAACAGGTGTTCTGTAAATTAACATTGAGGCATTCTTTGCTGTAAGTTTCCTCATCCATGCCCTCTGTTCTGCCTTTTTCTGACTTCTTCAGTCTTGGCTTCTTGCCTTTTTTGGCTCACCTATCTGGAAGCTTTCAGTGACGCAAGTGAGGCTTTTGTGTCTGAAGGTACCTTACAGTCCTATACATGTATTTTTATAGTAGTTTTCCTTCAAGTCAGTTAGTAACCAGTGTTTGAGACACGGTATAACTATTGAGCCTTTAATGAATGAATGAATGAATTTGTTGGTTGATAACCTTGGAAGGTAAAGAAAAAAAAGCCAACCCTCCTTCCCCTTCAACCTAAAATTTACTAGGTAAATATGCATAGAGATTAGGAAAGATTTGATTCTATGAGTACCCTGATTTTAAGGAGGACTATTTTTGCTTAAATTTAAAGGTATGAAATGTTTAACATTAAGGGGTGTATATTTTTTCTGAATTCATTTCTTCTGAATTTAGACATCTAAAAATAGGCATTTAGTCTACAAACCTTGCATCATTAGAGGAAAGAGGAAGACATTTTCAGACTGACAACCTCATCCCTATCTGAGAAGATCTTTGTGCCAGATCAGTTCTATCAAAAGTTGTGCTCCCTGGGTTGTTCATGTAGGAAGCACAGATGAGATGACTCATTTGGGCTATCTTGTATGACTCATAGAACCCTAATGAATTCTGCCCAAAGCATATAAAAGTTTTGGGCGAAAATTCTCTGAAATTAATGGGATTTTTTGGTAAATTTACTGCATTTAATATTTAACATTAACATTTAACATTTAAACCTTTTAATCTGGATCCAAATATTTAAAATTATTTTATAAATATAGCAAAAATGAATAGAAAATTTTAAAGAACAGAGCCTGCTATGGGATCTTAGAACATTTCCACTGTAAGTAATTGATCTTTATAATCCCTAAATCCGTAAATCAATGGATAAAAGCAGTATGTTTATCAAATGACTATATGAAAAATAAGAGTAATCATATTTGAAAATATAGTACAGCTGAGAAGACCTTAACTTACAGCATTTGGAGTCAGTTTCCTTCAGGCAACAGACTTTTCTTCTCCAAAGACAGAAGGCTAAGATATGAAAGACAACTTTGAAGAAATCATCTGTGGCAAACCAGCAAAATAGATCATAATTTGCATTTGCTTATGAAATAGTCTCATGTGCATTAATCACTTGGAGTCATTGGCAAGGGTTCCTCATTTCTATGTTTCATGGGAGAACACTTCCTGACAGCTCGCTCTAACTAGGTTCACAGAAATAGCTGACTTGAAAAGTAAAACACTAGAATATAAATATAGCAGTGAAAAGAATCTGTACCTGCCTGTGCTATCCCCCTCCCCCGTCGATTTTTCTTAGACTTTACTGTGAGAACTTCTTTGAAATTTAATTTTCAATGGGAAGAGTTAGAAATTGATGCAAAACATACCCTGAAAATGTTTGTTATTGATTTTCATTTATATTGCTTTGGATTATTACTGCTTTCAGTCCTGCATATGGTTAGTGACTAGTGGCATTGCCACTCCAGTTTCAGTCTGTCAGGCAATGGAAATGAGTCAGATCATTTATAGCATCAGCTGTGGTACAGAAAGTAAGAGGTAGAGCAATGGTCCTGAAAAGAAGTCCATACTTGTTTTGAGGTTTTTATCACTTCAAACAATGATTTAAGTGGAAAACATACACAGGAAGGCATAATGCAGATAAACTCCTAAGAGAAACAGTAGCACATTACATGATGCTATTGCAAAAGAGCAGACCTTCTCAGAGGTTTACACTCAGGTAAATTTGTCAGATAGGTTTGAAAGAAAGCATATGGTGAATTGTGGAGTGTGTGTTCAACAACACTATCAAGAAGGCTACATGTGGCAAGTGAGACTCCTCTATACACACAACCCAGCCAACTAGTCACATCTTCACCCCCATTATCACCTCATTTCCTATAAAGATTGTAATTTAACTCTTAACGTGCTTCCTGGTAGACAGGTTACTTCACCAAGAAAACCTGGTCAGATCATAGGTGTAGCAAACCACTTGTCTAGGAGCGTCTACTAATGCAAGATTAGAGCATAAGAACAAATAATGGAGATCTTTTGTTCATTTTATCTTCCCAGTAGTCAGCAGGAAGATTTCTAGAAATTTCTAGAAATTTCCTGACTTAGAATTTGAATTCGAGTTATTACTCATAGTAGCTACAGCTGAAGTTAGCTGACACTTGTTTCGAAAAAATTCCTGTAAAAATTGTCTCTCTTCTGGGAAAAGAAAGGTTTCCTTTTATTTACACTCTGGTACCAAATAATAACACTCAGTTTAAGAAAAAAATAAATATTCAATTTTTATCTATGCTTACCATACCATTCACAGCTGTATAATTTCCTAGATCTCCCATCAGTTGACTTTTTTTTCCAAGTATAAGTTTCACGAGAATTATCCTTAATATAGAAACATTCTCACACCATAATATTGTGGTAATCCTATTGCATATATCTGTACTTTTTCCTGGTTTACTACATTGATTCTGAAAAATTTGTGTGGAAAAACGAAAACATGAAGTCCATAAATTTTTATTGATTAAAATAGCAGCCCCCAAACAAACAACATCCATTGAGGTAGTTTTCTAGTGCCAGATATTGATGATACTTGAGGTAACTAGGACATTTGTTCAAATAACAAGTATAACTAAAGTGAGATCTGTAAGAGACA